>NC_057936.1:65019804-65057304 GCF_018555375.3 Anguilla rostrata
GTCGGCCCTGCAGCGGGGGGGGGCAACGAGTCATCTGGATGGAACTCCTGAACGTGCTGCCTGAGCTCGGACGATTTTATCACTTATGTCAGGACCGGGAAGGTCGGGCATGAAGAAGCTAAACGGGCAAAGGCACGGGTTTCTCCCCTGGCAGGTACCCCTGTGGGCCGGGTGCCTTACAGGGCACAGAAGGCCTATAGCCGGCTGCCCAAAACCCTGTTCCTGGAGATCTGCCGTCCTGCACGCTTTCCATTTCAAACCTAGTTTGGCACAACCTGATTCTAATAAATAGACGCTCAATGAGATACCTAGCTGTTGAGTGAGGTGTGCTGTGTTAGGGTTGGAGTGAAACCTCAGGACGGTAACTCTAGTGACAGGATCTGGGGCAGAACCCTAGGACGGAACTCATCGCTAGTATTGTGCTATTACACGATTCCTATGTGATGAGGGTGGTGTTAGGGCGAGTGAAACTCAGCAGATCTCTAGCGTGATGAGGTGGCTGTGTTAGGTTGGTGAAAACCGCAGGGTAACTCAGGAACAGGATCTGGGCGCCTGACACAAACACAATCAAGTATAGACTATTACCATCAGCGATGGGGTGGGGGGTGTGCATGGGTTCCGGTGCTGAAAAATGAACAGGCGTGCAATGAGAAGCCGTATTAATGCGGGGGCGGGGACGGGGCGTGGACGTTTTAAGCGAACGATGGGACACAACAAAACGTACCAGGGACCGCTTTTCATTTTTCACAGGGGGAAGAACAAAAAAGCGGAGCGGCCGGGCCCTCTGGACGGGACGGGGCCGAGCCGAGTCCAGGCCAGGCGCCGCGCTCGAAAACAAGCCCCTGTGCAAACAAAGAGAGTCCGCCCCGCGCCCCCAGCCCCCACTCCCCGCACCCGCCCCCACCCCCCGCCCGCCGGTGTGCCGCCGAGCGTTCCTTTAAAAAGCTGTTTTTATGTGCCATTCATGCAACAGTTCACCGGGTTCGGGGGGGTAGGGTTGGGGGGGGGTGGTTATATGCGCTCCGCACGCCCTGGCAAATCAGCGGGGGGTGGGGTGGGGGGGGGGGCTCCGTCGAACCAGCTATCACGCTCAAACGGGACGGGGCGAGGCGGGAGGGTTTGAGAACGAGACGCGGATCTCGCATTCCTCCGACCCCCCCGGCCCCCCCCCCGGCCCCCCCACCGCCGGCGGTTCGCCCCTGATAAGGCTGCCGGGGAACGCCACACACACAGTGCCCACGCGGGCTGGCACACTGACGCTCAGGTGAGCCCTAAAGAGGGCACAGACAAGCAAGCCCTGCTGTCCGCAACGACCCCGTGACCTCTGGTGATGCCGTGTTGCCATGGTGATACACCCCTGGCAAAAGTTTTGACTGCTATCCCTTAGACAGCAGGGGCCTTTTTCTCATGTACACATATATTACACTACACAACATTATTTATTCATTTAGCAGACACACTTATCCATAGTGACAAACGGTAGTAGAGAACATCAGTTTTACTCTCAGGACTACAAAGATGCAAAGGAGGCACAGAAATACACGTGTCAACCTGAATCCTGGTTTTTAACTTTTTTAAAAATTATTTTTACAGGGTAATTGTATTTTCACAATTCCAGGGAAAGAAAATCTATTTAACGAGTGTAAGTATGAACAACAAAAATGTATCTTGCGAGAGTAAGAATGAAAGTGAAAGCGTCTGAATTCACTGCGCCGGTCAGACGCGCGTCCCCAAGAACTGCAGAGTCACCACCGCCGACCGACGGCTTCCTCTAGCGGCAGCAGCGTCTGTTTCAATCCCCGAGGATCCTAAACGCGTTTCGCCCCCGCGCTCTGGAGGGCTCAACAGCGACACAGCCGCAACGCTTCTGTTGCCGAGCGATTTAGTCGCCGTGGCGAGGAGAGGAGGAGGGATGTCGTCTGTCGCCAGCTTCACCGCGCCGAGTGGCAACTGGCCGACGAATCATAAAGCGGCCCGCCTCCTCTTTCTCCCGACCAATCAGACTGCACACGCCGTATAAAACGCAGCCTATAGCACATACAACAGGGCTTTTAGAGGTGAATACATTTAGACAGGTAGGCTGCAATAGCCAAGAACCCCTACCCCCCCCCACCACCATATCCCCCACCCCCCAACACACACACACACACGCTCCGTCTGCCGCCAGTGTTTTCCACAGGACACAATAAGCCGGTGTTCTTCCGAGCGTGAAACTCAACCACTTTTCAATCACCCACAGGCAATGCCTTACCTGCCTGCAAGGTGTTATGGAACAAGGGCGTGGCATTGGGGAGCTGATGCCCATTGGTGATTGGGCCTTTTTTGGGGGGGGGAGGGGGGTGGAGGAGCACTTGAAATTACCACTGGAAAAATAAACACTTTTTTTTTTAATTTAAGCACTAAATTTGATAAGAAAAATGTCAACAAAAAAAAAAACAGAAACGTTCAGAGCAGCGACGGTTTGCTGGAGGGAGCACAGGCCCAATCCGGCGAGGGATGAACACCCAGAGCAGGGGCACGCCTTACACCCCAGCGCGGCCACGCCCTTTCCGCAAGGCCCTCCCACGCCGATGATGCGTTTCCTCTTCCTCTGTGGCAGCAGCATGGCATGGTTCCCCCACCCCCTACTCGGACGGCGTTCCAAGCTCGCACATCGCCGTGTTTATGCACTTGCACGTCGCCCTGTTTATTTGCGTAGCAGCCAGCCCGCATCCACGCGCACTCAGCGCAGCTCACAGCTTCTCTGCGCGCCACACATTTACACAGCTGGATATCTGCTGGAGCCGTGCAGGTCAAGTACCTTGCTCAGGGGTACGATAGCAGTGCCTCCACCCTGGGATTTGAACCTGCAACTCCAGACTCCTTCGCCACTTCGCCGCGCAGCTGCTCTATGCATTTCTGAACCTACATTTTACTGCTGAACCAAACTGGTCTGTGCTGCCAATGATTACAAATTAGAGATGTCATAAATTAATCAGGCTAAACACCCCACAACATAAACCACTCAAATCGTGCTGTGTAAACAAATATATTACCAAAGATTTATAGGTACATAAAAATATATGTATATATTATATGAATATTTTAATACGATAGTATATTTCAATTACAATCTTTTTTTTCCCCACACACTATGAGCAGCAGGCCCATTTTATTATCACATAAATATGCTCCAATTAAATCCCACCCAGGTTTAAGCCACGGTTCACTGAGATAAAACATGGAATTAAAAAATTAATGTTTACATATTAAAGTTATTTCTCTTTTAGTGTTTGGTGGGTTTACCGTAAATTGTGAAGGTATTGGACAGTCTTGTTGAGAAAAGCTCAAATAATATCATCATGAAATTATGACACAAACAATTGAATATTACTATGCAGCAGTATTAATTACTACATGTAATCCCAAGCAGTCAGGGTGCAAATTAAAGACTGGTTATATTTATAACCACAGAAAAGCACGAAAAAAAAAAAACCCTGGACAGCAAGAAGAAAACAGAGAGAAACTCTGGCAGAGAAAGTTAAATGGTTCATTCTGAGAGGAGAAGAATCGACGCGAGTAGAGGAGCTGCCGCCGCCGCTGCCGCTCCCCCTGCTGGCAGACGGGGGTAATCACAGGGTAACGGTGCAGGATATGAGCAGTAACTGCACATGCCCACACAAATCCTATTTGCTTTTCCTGAAGGAGGTCTTTGGCTCCCGTGGAGACTGAGACAGGAAGGGCCGACCGCGCCGATGGCCGGGGAAAAGGCGGCTGGTCTTCGGGGAGCGAGAAGAAACGATAGTTTACAGCGCTGAAGGAGGAGAGTAAACAAAGGCCCTCGGGGCGCTCCAGGACCAGAACACCGACAGCAGGGAAGAGGGGGGAGAGAGGGGGAGAGGAGGAGGAGCAGAAAGCTGGGGTCCGTCTGTCCATCCGTCTGTCTGTCTGTCTGTCCATCCAGCCGGCCGTTCGTCGATATACGTGTCTGTCGATTGGTCAGTCTGACTGTGTCCATCTGTCCATCCATCCCTCAGTCCACCCGTCTGTCTGTCGATGTGTGCGTCTGTCAATTGGTCGGTCTGACTGTGTGTCCATCTGTCCATCAGTCTGTCTTTCTGTCCGTCTGTCTGTCTGTATGTCGTTATATGAAAAAAGCCAAAGGGAATTGGCTCCTGTAATTAAACGGGGATGATTGAGAGGGGATGGAAAGAGGAGGAAAAAGAGAGGGAAAGAGGGAGCAGTGGAACTCGTTGGTGGAGGGAGAGCCCCGGACCTCCGGGTTTGGAGCTAATACCCCCATGAGACGCGGTGTGACCCCCGGTCAGGTCGCCTGGCTCATGGGGGGGGCGGCCTCTCGTTCACTGCAGCTGTAACAACAGTGAGCCGCGAAGGGGGCGGCTCCAGAGAGTTTCCTATCATGGGTGGCGAGGAGGAGGAGGAGGAGGAGGAGGAGGAGATGCCTTCGTCCTGCGGCGCACCCTGAGTCCCCTCCACGGTTCGCTTACGCTCCGGAACGCCAGTCATCCCTTCGGCTCCCGGCGACTCCCCGGCTGACGGTACCCCCGACCCCCCCATCCCACAGGCCAGCAGGCCCCATGCAGCCCCGCTACTCTGGAACACATCGCACTGGGCGTCGCAGCGCTAACACGCTAACGTGCTTCTGCAGCCCCCCCCCCAGCTCCGCTCCAGCCAAGGGCTGTTAGAACATTCTGGAATTTCAGTGCTGTTTTTCTGAGGGGCGGGGGGCGGCGGGGGGGGCAGGTGTAATTTAGAGAAACGCACGGGAGGGCCTCTTGTTTCGGGCCTGTCAGCGGTACGCCTGACCTTCCATCACGGGTGTCCCGTAATGACCGGGCCCCGCCTGTGGGGTCGGGCGACTCAAACGCCGACGGGACGTCCCGCTACGTTCATAAATAACCCGCTCCCCGAATTAAACTTCAGAATAAAAGCGCAGCTCTCTGGAACGATGAGAGTGTGAGTGTGAGTGTGTGTGTGTGTGTGTGTGTGTGTGTGTGTGTGTGCGTGTGAGTGTGAGTGTGTGTGCGTGTGTGTGAGTGTGTGTGTGTGTGCGTGTGAGTGTGAGTGTGTGTGTGCGTTTGAGTGTGTGTGTGTGTGAGAGAGTGTGTGTGTGTGTGTGAGTGTGTGTGTGGTGTGTGTGGTGTGAGTGTGGTGGGGTGTGGTGTGTGTGTGCGTGTGTGTGTGTGTGTGTGTGTGTGTATGAGTGTGTGTGTGTGTGTGCGTGTGTGTGTGGTGTATATGAATGAGTGTGTGTGTGTGAGTGTGTGTGTGTGTGTGTGTGTGTGTGTGAGTGTGTGTGTGTGTGTGAGAGAGAGAGAGAGAGAGAGACACTTGCCATCGATCGAGGTAAAACCACAAATTCCAAGCCTCCTTAATCAAAATGTCAGACTATATGGTAAGCACTATATTATATTTGCTTCATAAAAGTAAGAGCGAAAGTGAAATAAATTCCCTGTGATCAAGGTGTTTTTCATTCCTGTCTGTTTTGGGCAGTAACCACACCCCACCCATACCAGCAGTGCCCAACATCACGGAGCGAACACACCCATCCCATCATCAGCTGTGCAATCTAGAGGGGGTGCGGCTGGCCCCCACCTGGGTCGGGGGTGAAGGGGGGGGGGGGGGGGGCATATTGGGAAGGTATGTTCAGGCCTATCCCCACCTGGGAAAGCCTAATCTAGCCCTATATCACACACACACACACACACACACATTTTCCTTCTAGAAGGTGCAAATACTGTAGAATGGGGAAAAAAGAATCTGCTGTCTAGACACCCAATTTAAACATCACAAACGCCAGCTCAATCTCGATTAAATAATACAGAGGCCAGAGTCAAGGCTTTTTTTTTTTTCTTTTTAATTTAAATCTGACTTTTTTAGAATCGGAAGGCGGTGCCAGGAATCGCAGAACTATTTTTTATCCGTTACGCCAGAGATGTAAATGAGGCCAGGCTGTTTAGTCTCGCCTCCAGCCGTGCGACAGACCAGGGCTGCGGGAGCACAATCGCGCAGTGTAGCACTTCCTGTCTCGCGTTCACACAGAGAGGCACCAAAAAAAAAACTACAAAAAAAAAAACTACAAAAAAAAACTACAAAAAAAAACGGACATTTAACAGCATTTAGAGGAACAGCACAGCCTGCTAGCTTCGCAAAAAAAAAAATTTTTTTTTTTGGAACACTTAACTTCTTTGGCATTTATTAGTGTTTTCATTGCTTTACTTCACATCACATCATGTCACTACACAATCGCAACAAAAAAATGAATAATAATCAAAGTAGACATTCCTCAAATCAACCTGGCATATTAATTAAAAAAGTAAGCCTGAAGCATTTTTTCGGTTCCGTATCTCATACCCATACTTTCAGGACGGCTGAAATGTTATTATAAGAATAAAGCTATGCTAAACTGAATGCATTATGTTGTCTTCACAGCACACATTTAAGCGCTATAAGCTGCACTTCGGGAATGTGGGGCATGTTACATAGTCTGACCAGCAGGGGGCACTGTTCCCAATGCAGCAGCAAAGCGAGTGGCCGTTGGGCAGACAGCAGGGGTCCCCATTCTGGGTGGCTATGGGGGCCTTTGCTTCCACAGCTGGACCTCAAACTGGCCCCATCCGCAAAGCTCTCTCATCACATCTCCCCCCCAACCGAACATTTAAAAAAAAAAAAAAAAAAAGTAATGTCCCACACTAAGACACGAACCCCGGGGGTTACCGTAGATACAAATTAAGCAAAGATGTCGGGAGACGCTCAGGAAAGAGCAGCGTCAAAGCAGCTACTTATTTAATCCACTCGGAGCTTCGAATCCCATCCCGGGCCAGAATCCGTCTTCGGGAACGAATATGGACAGATCCTCTGTTTTATCGTTATTATTTCTGGCAGCGAAAGGCACACGTACTTCTGTACGGTGGTGACCAAAGGTCTCTACCCAGATGGTATTAGCAGCACAACAGACGCTACTTCAAACACGTCTTTCATGCTCGTACGGGGGGGGTGGGGGTTGGGGGGGGGGTGGTGGATGTGCGCTGGGTGGGGTGGTGGGACAGGAGCCAGAAGCCCCGGCTTTCCCTGCCCCTCAGCCCAACCCCACACGTGTTTAATCCTCCTCGCTAAGACATCTCAATCCCCCCTCCCTTTCCCCCCTCGTGATTCATGACATACAATACATCAGGGCCCGCCCAGGCAGCGCTGGCCAGAAGCCCCCACTGCGCGGTTTTATGGTTCATACGGCCAGTAAAACACTCTGCTAAGGAGCACCTCTGTCAGAGACCAGCCACACCACCTCCCCAGCATCCCCAGCACCTGCCCCTAGTGGCCATCCGCAGTCACTGCGCCGGTCACACAGTAAACCAGTCGCACAGCGGCCTCTCACAGCTGCTCACCGAAACCAGGAGAAAAGCTGTGTAAATTCTGAACTAAAACAAGGAAACAACATCATTATTATTATTATTATTATTATTATTATTATTATTATTATTATTATTATGCTGCCATTTTAAATAAAGTAATAATTGCGGCTCTTTAACTCTTTAAATTCTCCCCGGCTCATGGTGCTGTGTTTCTGTCCCACGCTCGTTACATCTCTGGCTGTAGTGACACGGCTGTGGGCTGAAGGCCATTAGTCAGGGCGGCCGTCGTGACGGGGATCACTGCCTTTCTAACGCCGAAAAGCCCACGTCCACTGTGAAGCATTCTTAACTTAACCACTTAACCCCCCCACCCCCAAAAAAACCCCTTCAGCCCAGCTCTGTGGGGCCCGAGGGCCTTCACAGTAAAACCCCTTCAGCCCAGCTCTGTGGGGCCGAGGGCCTTCACAGTAAAACCCCTTCAGCCCAGCTCTGTGGGGCCGAGGGCCTCACGTGGCCCTTCACAGCTGCAAGACAACCCCTTCAGCCCAGCTCTGTGGGGCCCGAGGGCCTTCACAGTAAAACCCCTTCAGCCCAGCTCTGTGGGGCCCGATGGCCTTCACAGTAAAACCCCTTCAGCCCAGCTCTGTGGGGCCCGAGCCTCAAGTAAACCTCAGCAGCTCTGGGGCCGAGGCTTCACAGTAAAACCTCAGCCCAGCCTTGGGCCGATGGCCTCACAGTAAACCCTTCAGCCCAGCTCTGTGGGGCCAGGCTCAGTAACCTCGTGGGCCGTGCTCACAGTAAAACCCCTTCAGCCCAGCTCTGTGGGGCCAGGCCTTCACAGTAAACCCCTTCAGCCAGCTCTGTGGGGCCCGAGGGCCTTCACAGTAAACCCCTTCAGCCCAGCTCTGTGGGGCCCGAGGGCCTTCACAGTAAAACCCCTTCAGCCCAGCTCTGTGGGGCCCGAGGGCCTTCACAGTAAAACCCCTTCAGCCCAGCTCTGTGGGGCCCGAGGGCCTTCACAGTAAAACCCCTTCAGCCCAGCTCTGTGCCGAGGGCCTCCAGTAAAGCCTCAGCAGTCTGTGGGGCCGAGGGGGGAGTGGGGGCGGGGGGGCAGGGGGGCAGGGGGCTTTCGCAGGGAATGCAGAGCACAAGCTTCAAAGTGAGCATTTTCCTGGTGGGATAAAGAGAGTGGAGAGGAGAGAAGTTTTGTCGCTGGGTAATGTATGTTCAGAGGAGTGTGTAGATGGAGGAGAGACAGAGAGTGTGTGTGTGTGTGTGTGTGTGTGTGTGGTGTTGGAGAGAGAGAGTGTGTGTGTGTGTGTGTGTTTGTGTGTGAGAGACAGAAGAGAGGGTGTCTGTGTGTGTGTGTGTGTGTGTGTGTAGGTGAGAGAGTGTGTGGTGTGGGTGTGTGTGTGTGTGCTGCACTTCAGAAGCCCTTTTAAACTGCATTCCTGCATGTATTCAAAGAAACCGCACAGCAGAAATGAAAGTGAAGGCTTATTAAAAACAAAACCTCCAAAAAAAAAAAGCCCACGCACACACACACACACACACACACACACCACACACACACACACACACAACACACACACACACCCACACACACACACACACACACACACACACACACACACACACACACACACACACACACACACACACACACACACACACACACACACACACACACACAACATTCATATGGGAACATAAAGGCACACTATGATGGGAAAAGGCCACTCAGCCTGTCTACGCTCACCCTCAGTCTAGAGCGGATCCTGTGCCCCCTCCACCCCCCCCCCACCACGAGGGACTGTGCTTCTGATATGAGACCTTCCTCACACAGCCCCCCCCCCCGAGTCTCCTGGCGTAGCCCGTAGAGCGCTATCCACACGCTCGTTACGAGCCGCGACGTCGGCGGTTCGAGTCCCGACCGCGCAATGTCCCTCCCTCTCTCTCTTCCCCTGTCCTTCCTGTCTCTCTACACTGTCCTGTCCGATGAAGCTGGAAAAAAAGCACAAAAAATATATTAAAAAAAACAAACACATTTCACCCATTGTGTACGTAAGCAGTATGCGCAAAACACAGTCAACATTTAACACGCTACACAGCGACGCTAACACTATTTTACATGCCATCTGTTCCAATTATTATTATTATTATTATTATTATTACTATTACACACAGGCAACTGTGATGCCTTTATGAAAAGGTGGCCATGTGTGTGAGAAACAGTCACTGTTAATTCCCATTGGCCAATCGTAAGCCAGGCCACAACACAGACTGCAGAGCAGGAACATTTACTCCTGATTTATGATATCAATAAGGTCTAATAGTTCTGTCAGGTTTTTTTTCTTTTTTCCTTTAAAGCAGTCGCTTGTTGGGATATTAAAACCAGACGCTGTCACTAAATGTGAAATTCCACGGCTTAAAGACAGGAAGCTTCGCTGGAGCGCAGGTCCGCTCGGGACGCGATGGGGGATTTATCTCAGCACCCTTCTGGCCCGACACCAGAGGCCAGAGCGAAGATGAAATAGCGCTGTTTTCATTTTCCTTTCTTTCCCGAGCGGGATCGGTTGTCTGGGAGAGGGCCGAACAGACCACACATACGACGCGAGCCTCCGGCTGCAGCCGCGTCCTGCAGAAGCGCACACGTACCGCACACGTACCGCACCTACGACCGCCACACGCACGTACCGCCACATACCGCACACTACCGCTCCAGACGTACGCCCCGCGCACACGTAGCACCGACGACGTACCGCACGTCGCACGTACCGCGCCTACGACGTACCGCCACGTGACCGTCCGACACTCGAACAAGCCGCTCTGTCGCTCTTTCTGTCCGCTAACATTTCAAATTGGTTTCATTCTTTACACGCACCTGTTTTATTATATTTATTAAATAACTGTTATCAGGTGTCACAAGGCGGGGTCAGAGGACAGGAGGACACGCACGCACGCACGCACGCACGCACGCACGCACGCACGCACGCACGCACGCACGCACGCACTGGGCCAGATGTAAATATTAAACAGATGGAGAGCAGCCTCCCGCTGGATGCAGACCGAGCGCAAAGCCGGAGTCACAGGAGGACAGCTAAGGAAGGACTGGCGCACCTGGGCGCGGCGTTGAAAAGGAGAGTTCCGTCTGAAACCCCCCCCCACACCCCCCCGGGTCTGTGTGTTTCAGCGAGGAGGGGGGGAGGAGAGGGGGGAGGGCGGGGCACCATGATCAACAGCATCAATTAAGAATCCCGACGGACCTGTCAACAGCCCAGCCAAAAAAACTCAGGGCTGAGGAGACATCTGACACCTTCAGCCTGCCCTTCTCAAACAGGGGGGGTGAATGGGGAAAGAAATATAGAAAAAATCCAGGAAAAGTGGAGAGGAGAGGAGGGGAGGGGAGGGGAGGGGGGGGGGAAGGTACAGGTTTAGAAACAAGCAGTGCTCAGTGCTCGGCAGACGGTGTGCGCCCACACTGGCCCCTCTGTGCTCCCCGTCCAGCCAAACCTGGCGCTCCGTCCAGAAAAGAGTCAATAACAGGAAGTCGATCATAACTGGCCTGGTTTCCGCTCGGCACGGCGCCCTCTGCAGCCCCGGGGGCCGCCCCACGCCTGCGCGGGACGGGCCCGAGCAGCCGGGCCGGGGCGCCCATCGAGGACCCGCCGAGCCGCGGTCCCATTTCCGCCTGCTTTTTAACGGCTTTTCGGGTTTATTTTATTTTATTTTAAAAAATGGAACGATTTATATTGCTACCCAATAAAGCCCTTGGTGCGATCGGAGCTGCCAAAGTAAGCAATATCTCACACACTCGGGCAGGTTTGTGTGTATTCGCACGAGGGTAGTTAATCTATACAGGACTTATATGTTAAAACACCTGAGTCGACACAAGGAAGTAGACCCCCCAGTGGGATTCGTAGGTTCCAATTTTATTTATTTTTTAAACTTTTTAACTTCACCCTTGCAAGACTACATAAGGGAATAACACTGATGTCTATGAAACATCACTACTGTGTCCATCAGTCCAGCCAGGGTCCCGGACTGTTTTGGCAGTGCACTTGTTCCCCTCCTGCAGCGGCTCCCTCCGTGAGTCATAAACGCACCCCACCCAAATCCCAGAGCCCCCCCCCCCCCCCTCCCCGCCCCAGCCCCAGCCCTGGTGTGTGACTGTCCACTGCGGTCAGGCCAGGAATAGAGACAGACCTGCGTCACTCTGCTCAGTGAGAGGGAAAAAAACCCTGGGGATCTTCCACAGAGTCACCACCACACACACACACACACACCTGTCCAGCTGTGTACCGTGTGCTGTCCGTGTGCAGAGGTTCACCGAGGAGTGTTAGGTGTGCAGGTGCGCTGGGCAGGTGTGTTAGGCTGAGATGGACTTCTGAGCACACAGAATATTTTCTTTATATTTTTTTGCTCTGGTGAGTCAGCACCACCATCCAGTAAAGGTCACAGGGGGGAGGGTGGATGAAATGCTTAAATTGTGTCCTCCACCAGGGGGCGATGTGCAGTTTCTGAGAGGGCCAAGCGGCCCAACACTCAGAAGGTCACAGAAAGCCATGAGGAAGAGATGGACACACAGCAGTTTTAGAGAGGAGCTGAGACACACAGACAGCCGAAATGGAACATGAGAGGAATCGCCCTGTCACACTCAATATCGTGGTGCGAGAGCGAGCGAACACGGGTGTGTGTATGTGTGTGTGTGTGTGTGTGTGGGGGGTACATTTCTAGACTTTCTAAGGTTTCATCCTGGAAAAATGAACCTTTTTTAAGCACAGGCAAAAAATTAAAAAGTAGTTACCATTAAGTATAAGGACGTCTGGCTTTCTGAAGAATGGACTCACGGGTATGAGCAAGAATTGAAACTATTATTTTGTCTGTACAGTGAGTGAACATTTTTTGCACACACACACACACACACACGCACACGCACACGCACACATATAAATAGATCAAGATACTTTAAGTTGTTATTAGAACACAGCTGAATACAGCAGACCACACGTGACTCAAACCTCACACGCGCGTGTGCGGATTTCCACACGGTGCCCGATGCGCCAGAGCGCGCCGAGAGAGAGGACGACCGCCGCCGCTACCCGGCCAAAACCATCGCGGGGCTCAACCCTCCGTTTCGGGCGCTCCCGGCCTCGTTAGCCGGACCCTGGCGACGCCGCCGAGCCAAGAGAAACAAACACAATCAGCAGCAACAAAAAACGTGAATTATTCCCCCCAAATCATTCTGAGACGTGTAAGACGGCTGTGATTCTCAGAGAGAGAGAGAGAGGGAGGGAGGAGAGAGAGAGAGAGGAGAGACGAGAGAGAGAGAGAGGGGGAGAGGGAGGGAGGGAGAGAGAGAGAGAGAGAGAGAGAGAGAGAGAGAGGGAGAGGGAGGGAGAGACACGCGGACGCCCTGCTTGCTTGCTTGGGCGTTTGATTTAAGGACGATTATAAACAGAGCCGCACATCACCAAATACCGTACGCGTGGCGGAGAACTCTGACTTTGAGCAGACGGTGCCTCTGGCCTGCGATCGCTGCAGCGCCTGGGGGGGGGGCTGGTGTCTCAGCGTGCCCCCGCTCCCCGATCAGGGTCAGGAGTTTCCACTCGGGTCACAGACCTCAGCGGCAAAACAGCCTCCGGCCCCGGAATTCACGCGCGACGGCAAAGCGCCACCTGCTGGCGGGGAGGCAGAACTGCCGCCCGTCTGGCTTCACGGCGAGCTCTTCCCCGTCCCGCTTGGCCGCTCCCTAACATGCTGGATACCGGCTTTCAGTGTAAACAAAAAGGATTCGGACTGCATGACTCAGCACCAAGCGATTATATTCATATTTAATAATATGAAATATTAAAGTTATTATCATGAACTTACATCTAGTGAAAGCACCTCCAAACATGTGGGAGGGGAAAAAAGTCTCTTCTCTTTTTTTATTTATATCTTTTTTCTTTCAGCCTATTTACAAACATCCCCAACACCCTCATACACACACACACACACACACACACTCGCTTCCTCATACACACACACACCACATACAACACTCACTCCCTCCTACACACACACACACCCCCCATCACTACAACACGCATGCATACTCACTCTCACTCACACACACACACACACACAGACACACACACACCCCCCCCCACACACACACACACACAGACACACACACACACCCTCACACACACACACACACACACACTCCCTCACACACACACACACACACACAGTCCAGTCCCACAGCTCTGCAGTGTCGGAGTTGGCGGGTTGGCGGATGGGGGGGGGGGTGGGATATGTTGGGAGAGGGAGCAGGGAGGGGTCCCAGAGGGCGGGTTAGCTGGCAGGACAGCCCGTGTTTCTTCGCCAGTTTCCCTGGTTACCGCCCTTGTTTTGGGCTGGGAAAACGGAGAGGGGCCTGTGTGTAAGGGAGCGGCCCGTGCCGAGCAGGTAGAGGGGCCGGCCGTCTGAGTGACACAGATGATTTCCCATGACTCGGGGGGGCCGGGGGCTCCCCCAAAAACTGAGCTTAAAACTGCAGGAAACTCAGGCTCTGCACCAATCTTACACAACTCCCAGGTTTGAATAACCATGAAATTGATCCTGCACATCCCCCACTCCCCCCCCCCCACCACCCCCCTGACCTCCAGCACAATTCCCCAAGAAATTCCGGTTTGCTTTGTCTAAATAACGAATCGCCCACACGCTTTCTGGCGAGGAACCTGAGACGGGCTGAAGATGTACTAGCCTATTTCACGGGCCTGCCTCGGCCCGGCTCCACGAATTCTGATGAGAAAGAAATCAGCGGAGCCGTCCTTCGGGTGCGCTCTCCAGCACCGGGGATCACAACGCCCCAGCGTTAAAATAATTAACTATTTAATCTCCACACTTACAGGTTCCGTCTACACCCGGGATCCCAAACTCGAACCCAGGAGGGCCGCTGTGTTCTGCTGGTTGTTCACGGGTTCCTGCACTTATAAGTGCTTAATTTAAGCCGCTGACTGACCAAAGAGTCAATCACAGTCCCCCGTTTCCAAGGTCTGAATGTGCTTCTGACTGAAAGGAGAGCACAAAAAAAATCCAGCAGAGACCGCAGCCCTACAGGACTGGAGACTGAGACACCCGAGTCCACACAATGCCACACAATCAAACAATCAAACTGAATCTTCACGGACATGGCGGACCAGTCAAACTGCTCGAGGGATCACACTTCCCAGAGCACTTTTCAGGTCTCTTAGCAACAAAAGGTGAGCAACAACAGAAGTGGCCTCCGCGAATCAGCAGGCGGAGTAGGAGAGGTCATGTGATCACCCCTCTGCCTGTACGTCATCCTGCTTATTGGTATGTAGCCCCACTGTATGCTGACAGAGCGAAAAACTACAATTCCCTCCATCCATCCACCATTTAACCTGCTTGTTCCTGGTCAGGGTCATGGGGAGCTGCAGCCTATCCGAGCTAGAGAGGCTGAGAGAGGCAAGAAAAGACCCTGGACAGCTAACCAATCCATCGCAGGGCACACACGCCATCCACTCACACACTCGAGCTGGGTTGAATGGCCAGTTCTCCTCATCACTTTTCTCACGTTCTTATGTTCTCATGATTTCCAAACTGCAGGCTAATTCATGTCTCTGCACACATACCCCTTAGGTTACGTGTGTTATGTTGGACTCGTTCGTACAACTAATCCAGAAACAGGCAGAGTACTGAGAGTAGCAGCTATTGAAGAGCCTGATTCTTTGTATTTAATCAAAGCACGCTGCCACAGAACAGGCTTGCAAGGTCCCCTGTGTGGGACATCTGAGCACAATAAACATCCTCATGTCTTGGGAAATATAAGGTCTGCTTCACCCACTTAAGATTCATCGAGGCCGACTGTCACAACACAATCTCTCATAGGGTCTGGCAACGCCCAGGTTTCTGAGCGTAAGAAAACCATGCGATTAATCACTCAGCCAAACCTGCTTTCCCAAGGGGCACGTCCAGCGCCAACATGGCAATGCCACCCCTTGCCACCGAGGCAAAGCGGTCAGGAGACTCCTTGGTGACATGGCTTAACCAGGGACCAATAGGTGGGCACTTTGCCTGGGACTGCCCTTAGCCTGAACTTTGACCTGTACGGGTTGTGAGTGACTTTGCCTGGGCCTGCCCCACGTAGCTCTGCAGTACACGGGGGACCCAAACTGGGGACCCACACTGGGGCCTATGCTGGCTGGGACCCACACAGGGGACCCCAAACTGGGGACCCACACTGGGGCCTATGCTGGCTGGGACCCACACAGGGGACCCCAAACTGGGGACCACACTGGGGCCTATGCTGGCTGGGACCACACAGGGGACCCCAAACTGGGGACCCACACTGGGGCCTATGCTGGCTGGGACCCACACAGGGGACCCCAAACTGGGGACCCACACTGGGGCCTATGCTGGCTGGGACCCACACAGGGGACCCCAAACTGGGGACCCACACTGGAGCCTATGCTGGCTGGGACCCACACAGGGGACCCCAAACTGGGGACCCACACTGGGGCCTATGCTGGCTGGGACCCACACAGGGGACCCCAAACTGGGGACCCACACAGGGGCCCACACTGCAGACCCACACTGGCTGGGACCCACACAGACTCCAGCCGGAACCAGGGCCCCTCTCAAACCACTCAGGCCCTCATTTCAGCCTTGTTTTATGAAACACAGCTGGTAACTCTCAACGCTAATCTACAGCCAAAGGAACTCACCAGATCAACTTAAACATAAAACCGTAATACAGCGCGCGGGGAATACACAGCTAACAACATGACATGGAAACATCCCGTAATTCATAACCAAACCCCGTCGGCCATGTAGGGTTGCATGTGTGGGTGTGTATGGGCGCACACATGTCCAATCCACTGTGTGTGTGCGTGTGTGTGTGTGTGTGTGTGTGTATGTGTGTGTGTGTGAGAGTGTGTGTGTGCGTGTGTGTGTGCTGCTCTGTGTGTAAATGTATGTAACAAAAAAAAAAAAAACACTACATCTCCAAGTGAGTGAGCCATACGCATATGTAAAATAGAAAGGGAAGGTGGAATTTGCCATGCAAAACCCTAGCGGCAGTGCGGGCCTGTGGGGATTCCTGAGTCTCCATATGAGTCATACTAATAAGAGCTGTCAGTCATTTACTGATCACACGTAATCAGAATGCTGTGTGTCCTTGGAACAAACATGCGACAGCACTTACACCAAGTGGTCCATAAAGCGCCACTCGCGTTTCTCAATCAGTGTGTAATCGGGCGTGTAACTCAATGCAATGTTGTCTTGCTTATTCGTTTTTTAGAGTCACGATCAAAACTAATTCACCAGAAAATAAAAAAAAAACATTCATCAAAATAACCAGCGACACGCGACACAGTTACAAACTGCACAGCTCAAGCGCACGCCCAGTTTTTGTCGCTGCTTCCCTGGCAAAGACTTGTTCAGCTACATTTACAGCTGCTGTGCTCACCTGGGGGCCCTGCTGGCAGCCAAGGGCGAGTGGACCTTACTATTAGCCTACAACTCAAATTGCGATTTCAGTTTTAATCACGTGGTCAGGTTTCCCGGACCAAAGGGCACCGAGGAAGTTTCTCCTCCCGCCTTGGCAAACACTCTGCCCAGTTTCAAAAATCTAAATGCAAATACCAGCAGGACAAAGAGTGGAGGAATCAACTGTGCAAGACTTATGTTGAGCAAAACACTGGACTGCGGTAAAGCATGGGGATTCCCAGGCTTGCACTGTGTAATTTGTAGACTTTATCGAAATAAATATTACCCTGCCAGAAGTCAGAAAGCACGTTACCAGTTAACCTCCTGCTAACGAGGAGGCATCTAATGCTAAGCATAGAAACATGCATAAAACAATGATCATATAGCACACAGGCTACTGAGGGTTTGGTTACAACCCCATTTATAGCTTTACTTTATGGGGCACTGAAGACAGATACAGTTACACCGCATAGCCTGTCATGGCCTTTGTCAGGTTTCTATGGTAATACGGTGAAGATTATATTACTTGATCTAAAGGCACTTCAGGTGGCTGCTGAGGACTGTGTGGTGTTTGTAATTTCCCCATATCAAGACCAAGGACACGTCCATAATCTAGTAAGGGTGGGCTTAGTAAGCTTGAGGCCTTTGCTTGCAAGTAATGCAGCCGAGCTGTAAATCAGAAAGCCATTTTGAATGTCCTGAGTAGCAAAAAACATTCAAACAGAACCAGGAATATGCACCAGTGTGTGCCACCACACAGCTCTTAAAAACTGCAGCAGGACCTCTGGATCGTGCCGCTGACGTCACATTAGAGAGAACTACTGCGGCTGCTATGTGCACTGCAGAAAGAGGCTTGGTGTATTTGGCAAACAGTACCACCCTGTTATACTTCACTAAAATACTGATTCTAGGAAGAACCAGTCAAAACTCATTAATGGCTTTATTTTTAGGTATCAATGCAATTATATCTAAATGCATCAGCAACTTAAGATTTAAATAACTTAACCTCATAGTCCAATCTTTCTTATCTGCCAGGTGGTGCCACACAAGCCGCCACGTTTGTTCACTTTTCAGAACTCTATTCCCTGAAACAATTCTACGTCACAAACAGAGCGTTTCAAATCTCAGGTCAAGAGTCAGGTTACGCAATCCCACATCCGTGAAGCGGATCTTTATCATTAAGGTTTCTTCCTGGTTTTGGGATATATAGAACATTATTTTCAGCACAGGGTCGGTCCTACAGTATACAGCCCACATAAATACAAACATGAGCTCAAAATGAAAATGAAAAAAAGAAACAGCTCAAAGAAATAACTTAACAACCGTACAAAGAAGCAATAAGAACCGTGCTTCGCATAAATTACTGTTCTGGAAGATGCTGCAGCATCCTGTTAACGTTACTTGTAACTTGATGGGAGACTAGAAGAAGCTTTTTAACAACCACGACGCAGCTTGTACACTGATAGTTAATCGACGCGGTAGTGTATTTGCAATGCATGCAGCATTTTCGCAGACATTCTTCTCCGTAAGGGATGAAGTTTTTCTGGCATTTAACGATGAATGCCATGTCATCTTGAATGAGCGTGTTACTTCTCATACCTGTCCAGTGATGCCGGTGATGATAGCGACTTTTCTTTCCCTTCGCAGTTGTCCGTTGCTCGAGGACGACTCTGTACATTGTGCCATTTCTGGAGTGATTCTTTATTTAACGCGAAATAAGCGTTTGTTCTTTCTTTATGCAATTATTCCAGTTTGTTTCCGGATACTAGCCTGCAGGTACGTTGCATCTGATATTGCTATGTAACGCTTCAGGAGCGGCAGTCAAAGAGCCAATCGGAAAACAGCAAAGATCTCCGCGTGACGTAACAATAACCAGAAGAAGAGCCGTTTCTGTGATTTTCGTCATGATCTATGACAGCGCCGACTACAGGTTGCTGAAACAACGGAGGATTGCAAAAATATATTTTTGAGTATGCAGGGCATATTTTGTATTTTACGGAATTCAGAGAAGTCACTCCACTAAAATGGTACAGCTATATGCAGACTAACTGTCAATTTAATATTATGATCACAGTCTCACAAATTAACAGTTCAAACTGCTTAAGCTATACCTGATAATTCTTAGCTGCAATGGCTATTTTATGGCTAGTTTCATTAATTCCCTTCTTTTCAATATTAATAAATATCAAAGTGGGCAAAATTTACCAAGTAAAATGCTATTGGCCCACCTGTGCCTGATTTTGCACATACTGTACAACTAAAGGAAAATATGAAACGTCTGTATCAAGAAAACATAAGATGTAAAACCAGAAAACTGCCCAACTCTCAGTGCTGTATACGTATGGAGCATACACACACTACTGGGTGACATGGCCAGCATCTCAATCACACATTTAAAGAACTGTGAACCATCAATGCATGTTTTCTTTATTTTACTTCATTTTTTCAAACAACAATCCTGGAGCTACTCTTTAACTGACACAGCTCCACACCGAGTCGATGCCCTTTCAGCCAATCAGAGTGGTGGGTTGGTTGAAACTACAGAAAGGCCTGTACATCTGCTCATTGGCTGGAGTGGAGTGTAGACCTCTGGGAGTTGGAGTTGTCCTTCAGCTGCTGAAGCAAAGCTGGAACTGCATCTGGGGCTGAATATGTGTCCCCCTCCCCCCTTTTTTGGGAATAAATGAGAAATACTTTGCTGGATGAAAGCGATGAAACTTGCTATGTTTCTTCATTCCGAAATTCTCCAGATGCCCACTCCTGGAATACCAGAAGTTCAACCTGTCTGGAGTCACTGATCGAGGCTTTATACCTCATTAAACATGACATTCCTAAGCATATGATATATATAAACCCACTTTTTTTGGTATATTTTCCACTTTTTGTGCAGATTTTTTAGCCTCTACCATGAAATTTACTTTGTGGTAAACCCTTTTCCGCCATTATAATCACAGAATATAATGAGACAGGACTAAAATACAGGACATATAGGTTAGGCCACAGAAGAAAAACAAACAGCTGGGACCTCAACGTTACTTTTTTCTGCATTTAGTGCGGGAAAACTCATCATGCACGTCTAACGTGTGACGCATAGTAAAGCTCATGATCCAGGTTTGAAAATCACTGAGGTTTCTGGGTTTCATTGTGTCTTGGACCCCGTGCCTGCTTGGGTTTCCTCCGGATACTCCGGTTTCCTCCCACAGTCCAAAGACATGCAGGTAGGTGAATTAAAGAGTCTGAATTGCCCCAAGGTATAAGTGTGTGTGTGTGTGTGCCTGTGTGTGTGTGTGTGAGAGAGAGAGAGAGAGAGAGAGAGAGAGAGAGAGAATGGTGTGTGTACCCTGCAATGGACTGGAAAACTGTCCAGGGTGTACTCCTGCCTCTCACCCAATGCATGCTGGGATAGGCTCCAGCACCTTCAGCGACCCTAAACCAGGAATAAGTGGGTATAGATTATGGATGGATGGATGGATGGATTCTGTCTTGGGTTCCACTCTAACTGAACATATCGTGAGGATTTAAAGGCACTGCACTCACACAGTAATGCACACACACTGCCAATCGGAAACCAAGACACTCTCCTGCCTGTGTATATATATCTGTGGAAGGGCAATCCTTGCTAAAGAGACACAATCCAAGAAAAGAAAAAGCATTGTTTGTTTTCCTCAAACTTTGAAATAGTAAGCATTATTTCTTGTTGTACAAATGTGGAGAAAGATTTTGAGAAGCAGAGTAAAAAGTGCGGTTTACCAAAACGTTTGCTTATGGTAGCTATAAATTGGTGGAAAAATAACTATACGTGCATTGATATATTATGGCAATTCACTGATAAAAGATGCCAAAAACAAGTAATGGAGAGCTGGCTTCCTCAAACCTAAATAAAGGTGAATAAATAAATAAAAACCATTAGACCCTAACTTACCTTGGCCATCTTATGGTAGTACCACTTTAAAAATATATATGTACCGTCTTCCAATGTACCTGTAAAATGCGTGCTGCGCAGTCTGTCCAAATTGTAAAGCAATGAGATTTAAGGTAAGACGTTCCATTTGTTTTCACTTTCATTTATTTCATGTTACAGTCGAGCGGTTAGACCACCTTCACTGCCTGCAAAAACACTGCGCGGCCAACACGCAGCAGCGCTCATAACTCACCAGTAATAACCAGTACATTTTTAACTGGATTCCCCTTTTTTTCCCCACTGACTTTATCGCCTTTATAATTCATGGCCTTTTACACGTCCAGCTTGCCTCAGCAACGAAATATTTAACCCTCTCCCTGTGCCTGTGAGCCATGGAGAGGAGGTCCTTAGAAGCTGGGAATTTTCACCAGTCAGGGAATGTTTGCTTTGATATTCACTCTCACAATGTCCCTGATGTCTGATCCGAGCTCAAGGCTGCGTGGTCGTCTGACCGATGTGTCCACCAGCGTTCCTGGAAGGCCTTGCGCTGTCAGATACTGTATCTTATGTTTATTAAATAGCTTCAGTTTATTTTCATTCACATCGACAGCACACAAAGAAATTGCCCAAGGACACTGACCTGCGTAATGGGCACCACCGGCATTTTCATTTTAATTTAACTGGCCCCTAACTGGATTTTGCTTATTATTTTTAATTCGCTGTTGTACAGCCTTGAGTCGTTTCTATTATCCGGAGGACTAAACACACACTGTCGGCCCTTTAACTTTCCCAGAGTTCCAGACTATCGGAGTTCCGGAATATCAGGCTCACGGACGTTCCGCTCCTTTGCCTGCTGTAACGGCTTCTTGCAGTGACTCGCTGCGCTTGGGCTGTGAATTTTTTTAAAATCAGTTTTCAGGATTTTCTAGTTCTCCCTGGTACTCATCGAGGCGCAGCGTTGCTTTTGTTCACGTTAAGGAATGTGAAATATTTAACGATGTGAAATAATTAAATGAAAGACTATAACAATGTATTACAGTAGCATTGACTAATATGTGCCAAGAAATTAATTTTTGATGAAGTTTGTGTGTGTGTGATACACATATATTCCAGTTCATCTGAATATCGATTAATAGTCTAGATGATGGATGTGTTTCATTATTATTTTAAAAATTAAGAACGCATTGCTCTCTGTCTTGTTTCGTGTATTTACACAGGTGTCTTTAGGGTGCGCTGCACGTTTCTGAAGTGAATTAATTAAGGCTGATGTGACGGTTTCCAAAGATCTCGTCTCCACCCCTTGTGGAACAATGCACGCCAACCAGAATGAAAACTTGTAGGTTTGGTCCCCCCCTTCAGTGCTGCACCTAGATGTGGTTTCCGAAGGAGCGGTACAGGAACATCTGAGTTTCAGGTGACTGTTTGGACAAGTAGAATATGATGTAGTAGTTGTGGAGGGCAGATCAGGTAGTTCCAGTTGTAGTTCTGGATAAGGTGAAGAAATGCAACCACACATGCTGTAATGCAACCATACGTGCAGCAATGCAACCACACGTGCAGTAATTCAACCACACATGCAGCAATGCAACCACACATGCAGCAACACGACCACACATGTAGCAATGCAACCACTCATGCAGCAATGCAACTGCACATGCAGCAATGCAACCATGCATGTAGCAATGCAAACGCTCATGCAGCAATGCAACGCCTTCATGTTGCAATGAAACCACACATGTGGGTGGGCGATAACTGTATGTGTGTGTGTGGCTGTGTTAGGAGGGCGTTGAGGGTGGGGGGTTGTAAATTTTATTGTAAATGAAAGCTTGTGTGTCACAGAACTTGTTGAACAATCCCAAAGCTTCCTACCGAGGTTCCAGCAGCGAAAAAATTCCTTCCTTCAACTGATCTCACGTTCCCGTTGCGCTTTGAAAAGTCTGGACAGGATGTTCAGTCAGGGCAGCGCCCCCACCCCCAGCCCCCTTCCCTACCTCCTTTGGAGGAGAGCCCCCTCTGTCACAGCCCAGACTGCCCCTGCTGAGATGCTATCAGCTTGACAGACGTGGGACCCGAAATAAAGCTAAAAATAAACCAGACCCCCGCTTTAAAAAAAAAAAAAAGGGTTTCAAACAACAAGACGATCGGCCAAAAGCGGACACCCTGAAACAAAACCTGGAACGTTAAAAAAAGAGACCACCCCCCCCCAACCCGTCTCAGATGTGTTTGTGCAGATACTTCCATAGTGGATCAGCCACCAGGAGGATGTGTGGGGGCCATTGTTGCTCTCTCCTGCAGTGGTTACTATGCTTCCTCCCTTACGTGCAGACAATGAAAACCACCCCCCACAGAGACACTATTATGAGCCAATAAATCTCCCAATATTTCACCAGAAAAGGGTCGACAAACGAAATGGCTGAACGTGTCGGGACGCTCAGCCCACCGCCTGTGTTCCCTCCGATGAATCAGCTCTTCCTCGCCGCCTCCTGCCCAAAAACCTAACGTCTGCCCACATCGCTGAGACTCCCATGGAGTCTTAACTGAAGAACGAGAACGAGGGCAGCGACAGCGGCAGAACTGCTGAATGGCACAGGAAGCTAGAAGGCGAGCTGGTTCCTTGTTCCTAGCGTGTTGAAGTAACATTCAGAGGGCGGGCACAGAATATGTTTTCTGTCCCCAGATCTGAACCTAATAACGGCAGTCTGTTGTATTATAACACTAAAAATTTGTACAATTGTTTAAAGGTGTTGTGTTCTCAACTCCATAACTCTGTTCTTCTGCCTGTTGTGTTGGTTCACCAAAAAAAAGTATGTTTCTTGTTCTGACAACAAGACAGGAGTGACTATCAGGATGAGCTCCTTCAAAAAGTGAAAAAAACTTTGGTCACGTTGGTGCCACATGTGAGATGGGCAAAGTAATATATTGGATGTTCTGAGGAAATAGAAAACTGGAAGAATATTGAAAATTAAAACAGCCCTTTAAAAAAGGGATCCAACATCAAGACGAAATGGTGCAAACAGGAAATGTGTGTGTGTGTGTGTGTGGTGTGGGGGGGGGTGGGGGAGTTTCAACACAAACTGGAAGAAGCATGAAAATTAATACGATGGTAATAATAAAATAATAAACTGATTGCATATGATTAATTTCACGAGTGAGAAATCAGCACAGCAGAATGAACGGAATGTGCTGCTGTGACTAAATCCTAATACAGGAAATTAAAAAATGCTCAGACAAAACACATTTTGACCGGTGTATTTAACATTCTCACTGAGTGTAGTGTCTCTTATTCTCTAAAGAAAAACAGTTGGTTACTCTCTCAGGAAGGTTGACAGATACAAAGCATAAATAAATATGTTTTACAGCTTGTTTGATTGCGCTCTTGATATATTCCCTCTGCGAGTACTCAAATGTTGCATTTCTTTTGCAAACATAACCAGATGTTTACATTTTCCTGATTCCAGAAGAACTACCGTTTTGAACTGCTAATTGATTTCTCTTCCTTAAAACATATTGTTTAAGAAAGCAGACCTCATAACCTGTTATTGAACCTATTTCAGGTTAACCGGTTATTCTGTGTTACAGGACTGAGAGCTGGTGACTAAAAATCTGCTCTTTCAGAACAAAGATGCCCTGAGAGGATTTGGCGCAGTGGCTGTCGTGAGGTTGTATCACAAAATGCAACGCTGTCCGTGTAAGCACTGTCACAGAAAAAAAACCCTTCACCCTCATCCAAAAATTAATTTCTCAAAAACAGCCAGAAGCATTTTCTTTTGCTATATTCCAAGTACAGAAAACACACACACACACACACACACACACACAGTATACTGTACATCATGAAATATTTACTTCTTGGCACTCCAGGGAACAGAGCCTACTAAATCTTAGAATTCACGGCACAATATATAACCTAGCTATAAATCTGCCTGTCTTTATGAGGCAGTTTCAAAGAGAACGGCTTTCTGCAGAGTCTTGTACGCGGTGAAGACTCAAACCACAAAACTAGAAAAAAAAAAAAAAAACCCCTGAATGTTGTAAATAGAGGCTGAACATAGATCAGCTGAAATGCCGATCTCAGGCAAAGACAAAAGACAAATCTGCGAGCAGAATGCCGGTGTTAGCTGCCAGATAGAGATCCCTGAAACGATGATGTCTGGGGTTAAAGTGATCCCATGCACTATAAATAGACAGATCACAACAAATACCTCCAAAGCTCCAAATGTTTCCCTGGGGGACCAGAAAAATGCATTTGCGTCAGCGTTACATACCGAGTGTGTGTGTGTGTGTGTGTGTGTGTGTGTGTGTGTGTGTGTGTGTGTGTGTGTGTGTGTGTGTGTGTGTGTGTGTACGTGTGTGTGTGTGTACGTGTGTGTACGTGTGTGTGTGTATGCGTCTGTGTACGTGTGTGTGTGCATGCACTCTGAAAGATGTGTGCTTTTTTTTTAAAACTTTGTATTTAGGGGGCTCAAAAGGGTCAAACTGCCTGGGGTGTACCCAGGGGTCTGTGTATTCCATGTCTTGCGCTCTCTCCCACCGTTTCCAGAACCTTCTCAACCGGACCCCCCCCACCCATCCACACACACACACACACACACACACACACACACACACACACACACGCACAGTTACACGCACAGTTACACGCCCCGTTTCATTTCAGAACTATTTCATCTATCCCAGCTATTCCAAGCTGCATCCTTTCATGTCAGAGTTTCATGGGAATGGCTTCACACCACAATTACTGCTCACCAGAGCTCTGCCTCCCAGTGTTTGTTTTGGCCAGGAACGGGGTGGTGGGGGGGGTGGGGGGGGGTGGGGGGCACTGATCGGGGAGTCTGAGGCGGCCGTCACTCATCGATCACGCTGGGGCCGTCATTGGGGGGTTGGGGGTTGGGGGGAGGTGCAGTGGTGGTGTTTGGGGTGGAATAGAGGGAGTACAGAGGGGCCACAGGGAGTGCTATGCTGCGCTGTGTGTGGGGTACAAAAGGCCCCCATTTGACCCCCGAAGTTCAGGCCGGTCCTGTTCAGTGCTCATGGTGGGGGATCAAGAGAGAGAGAGAGAGAGAGAGAGAGGGAGGGAGCCCAGGGTTTTGGGGAGATCAGAGAGGTGCGCGGCGGCCCCCACGGCACGGGCCAGCTTTCATGTCATCCAGCAGGCTCCCCCTCCCGTCCCCTCTAGGACCCTCTTCCCTGCCCCCTCCCGCCCGTCCCCTCTAGGACCCTCTCCCCTGCCCCCCGCCCCGTCCCCTCTAGGACCCTCTCCCCTGCCCTCCCCGTCCTGTCCCCTCTAGGACCCCCTCCCCTGCCCTCCCCGTCCTGTCCCCTCTAGGACCCCCTCCCCTGCATTTTCATTCCCGTTTTCAGCGCTCGCTGTTTTTTTACGGTTCAGTTCTCATAATGTAGCATAATGCTAATCAGGTTTTTTACTGGGGTACTGAACAAGCTGCCACTTTTTGGGCTTGCCGGTCCTCGTTGGGGCTGGAATTCCTGCCCCCCCCCCACTAGGAATCACGGGTCCAGTATTGGCGTTGCAGGTCGCTCAGGGTGAGAGCGTTTTGGCGTAAGCAGAGAGGCGGGTGTGCTGAGCGGGACGCTGAGTTCTGGCTCCGGTTGCCATGTTTGAGTCACCCCTGCCAAAAAAAAAAAACGTGTGAGAGATCTGGTGTATCCGTCTCTCACCGGGGCGGTCCCAGCGTGGCCATCCCGCCGCGGAGCCGCTGGAGCGGGGGGGGGGATCCGGGACGTCCCGCCCCAGGATGGGTAAATAAGCGTTATGAGATAACGGCGTGAGGCCGGGGGAAACGTGGAGCTGGTTAGGAGCCGCGCCGAAAGTCTTCTGCCCCCCTCCGAAATCAGCAAGCCGTCCCACGCCGCTGTTTGATCATCAATCGAAGAACACGGGGAACCCCCCGCCCCCCCTCCCCCTGCACACACCAAAGCCTGCCCCCTCCCCCTCCTGGCCACAGTGTCCACCAGTGCTGAAAATCATCTGCGCAGGGAATTTATTTTTCATATTTCTCAGACATGCTTGCCTGGGTTTCTCCGTCTACTTTATTTTGTCAAAATCTGACATGATCACACGGAAAAATGTACCATGCGAAGAAATCAGCTCTGGGAGAGTACTTTGAATTCTGATGGATCACTTTACATACGCACTTTAAAACATATTAAAGTGGACACGAGCACACTGAGCCTTCTGGTGCACAGTATGCATTTCACAGTCAACAAAATCAAATCTCTGTGAGGGTTCAACTTTAAAATATCATTTCTCCCGCTTTTTTTGGTCTGATCCCCCTAAATGTGACTGGAACCCCCCTTAAGGATGTTAAAACAGAAGGTTAGGGGGGTTCTAAAATCATGACACAAACTAAATAATTTCAATAGTAAATGTTCAAATGTGTTTGCTCAGCTTTGTCTGAACTGTACTACAATTTTGAACATCCCTACAATGGGTCATACCATTTCTTAATAGGGGGAGTATAGATATTTTCTGACTTGGAACACCCGGCATGGATGGAAATACCCTCAAATTAAAGCTTGACAGTCCACACTTTAACTACACGTCCATTGTTTTGTTTCAAATGCAATGTGCTGGAATACAGAGGCGAAACAACAAAAATTGTGCAACCGTCCAAATACTTATGCACTGCACTGCATTTATGTATATATAGCCGCTTTTCCACCGCATGGTACCGGCTCAACTCAACTCAACTCGACAAGACTCGCTTTTGCTACCAGGTACTTCGTTTTCCACTGCAGATAGTACCCCCGTCAATGTAGCTGGTCGTCATAGCGACACCGCATGAAACGCGTTGCTCTGACCAGTCAGTGGTCTGCAGTGTTTTCACGTCACCTTCTGGCATCACCTCAGCTCGCTTGGAACCTCGACGGAGGCGATACCAAAAAAAGTACCAGGTACTACACAACTTGCCCGATGAAAACCAAAACGGTAAGTGAGTCGAGTAGTGGTTGGCGTATGCGGTGAAAGCGATTGAGCGAAGGAAGTGCTTTAAGTTTCGTCCATTTGACAGACGAGCTCGGTCGACGGGACGAAGGCTGCTTTGTCACCGGGCTTCACGGCGAGCGTCGGCGGCGTTAGAAAGAGCTCACTCACCCGCCCTGCTCCCGGCGCCCGGCGCGATGACAGGTGTAATTCCATTACCCCAAAGTAAACACCCTTTCCTTTGACCTCCAAATAAAAACCACCTGTGCCCCCAGGCCCTCCGCCCCCCCCTCCCCCTCTCCCGCCCACCCCGCGGGTCCTGAGAACTACCCCGCTCTCACAGCTCTCTGGACCACGCATGGCTTTCTCTTCTCTGTTTTCGTTTTCTTTTTTTACATATCGAGAGAGACACAGATTGTGGGGAGTTCTCTGGGAGATGAGAGTGGGGCCAGGCAGCGGGGGGGTTTGAACAGACCCATATTTTTTAATTACATACAGGAAACTAGTGTTACAAAGGACATGTTCAAAGCAGGGGCCTCTGGGATGCCGTAGCTGAGGCTTGTGGGGACGTGGGGGGGGGGGGGGGCACTGTGCCTGTGAACTCAGCACTACCTCTCCTTTGTGCGTGGGTGGCTGTTGTATTAGCTGGCAGAGTGGGACGGGCCCACCCAGGGACAAGCCCCCTTTCTCAGCCCTGGGGTGGCACCTGCACCTCTCTACCCCCCCCCCCCTCCCCGCAGCGTCCCAAAAACAAGGCCTTCCTCCTGCCAGCACAGGTCAGGCTGGTCCTGGAAACAGGTTCACCTCCTGGTGGTTAGACCGTGGTTCGAGCAGCCGGCCAGCAGGGGTCACTAGAGAGCAAAGAGCCGTGGATCCTGGCAGACTGAACCCTCCTTAACCCTGGGCGATGCTACCGCCAATTACAGGTAGCCCTCATGGGGCCTCCTGGTATACCAACAGTGCCTTAACAGAACAAGCCACCCAGCAGCCCCCAGATTATTTTTTTAATTAATTGATTTATTTTTGTTCTTTTGCTTTTCCTTCAGACTCATCTCTTTGTTACAAAATTTAAAACGCGAGTTTAAATTCATCTTCGTTCCTTGCGCTGGTGGTCCCGCACTGACAGGAACTCTACCTCTATTTGTTATCTTTAGGCCCCGATAAGCACATCTGGATCTGATTGTTCTCTCCCAGAGAACTGCCTCAAGAGCTAAAATGGGGGAGGGTTCCATTTTTTTCTTTCTTTCTTTCTTTCTTTTCTTTTCATTTTTTTTTCGAAAGCTTTAAATTGATTTTCTCACCATTTCACGCCGAGCCTCGGACCAGCGAAAGCACCGAGGCCCCTCCACGAGGCTCCCCCCCCCCCCCCCGGCCCCACAAACCTGGCACAAATCAGTTTCACCTGTTGGGCTAAATTACTACATGTTAAAAGTAATAAAAGCTATTAGCCAGATCAGATTTGCCCCGCGTGTGTGCTGATGTAGGACCGTGGTGAACTCCCGCTGACCTCGAATGTCACATGTCTTTCTGTGTCTGGCTGAATTATTTGGACAAAGGCTGCCAATCCTGAAATAACTTTTCTTTTTCTTTTTTCTTTCTTTGAGGGGGACGGGTGAAGGGGGATGGGGGGGGGGCATGTCAATAGGACCTTTTATGAAGCTGAACTTTTTCCTTTTCGCCAAGAAAAAAATATATAAATTTTTTATTGCATTTTCTGGGCCAAAACTCCAGGCTCTGGGAGTTGTCACCCCGAAAAGCCCGACAGTCAGCACAGAGCGCCCTAATCTGCTAAATCACCTGGATCTAGAAAAATTAACACCTGCCTGTGCCTCATCCAATAAAAACGGACGTGCTTGTGCCTCCAGTTTAATGCACTGCCTGCCTGCAGAATGGCAGCCGAGGGTTTCGATTCACGGGGAGATTTTACAGCAATCTGTCCCCACAGGCCTCCACATAGAACCCAGAACAGAGTCAGCGCTGCAGTGACCTCCCAGAGGCCACACGCGCCTCGAGGTCTGGCTACGTACTGAGATGTGGTTATGTACCAGGGTGTAGCCATGTACTGAGATGTGGTTATGTACCAGGGTGTAGCCATGCACTGAGATGTGGTTATGTACCAGGGTGTAGCCATGTACTGAGATGCAGTTATTTACCTAGCTGTGGTAATGTACAAAAGTGTGGTTATGTGTCAAGATGTAGTTGTGCACCTAGATGTGTTTCTGCACCAAGATATAGTTATGTACCAAGACGTGATTGTGTACCAAGACGTGATTGTGTACCAAGATGTGATTGTGTACCAAAGTGTGGTTAAGTATGAAGACGTGGCTATGTGACAAGATGTGGTTTTGCATGTTATTACATAAAAATAGGAAAACGCTTATAGCTACATACAAAGACATGGTTAATGTATCGAGAAGTAGTTCTATATCACAACAGAATCATCAATCAAGATGCAGTTTTGTATCAAGCTGTAGTTATGAATCTATCAAGACATACATAAGCACCAAAATGTTATATTTTTGTATGAAGCCGTGTTATTCTTTTCCACTACTGCGTTCTACTGTTGTGGGTTGGACGTGTCAGAGCACACGGCCAAGAACAGACTCCGCCCCCTCATCCGTCTCCCCAGGGTTATGCCTTTTCTCAGTCTCTCTGTCTTTTTCTCTCACTCTTTTTTTTTGTCTGTCTGCCTGTCTGTCAGGCTTCTGCGTCGAGGTCACGGTGAAATAACGAGGCGTGACTGACGAGGCCACGGCACTTACCTGGCTGGGTAAGAGAGAGAGAGAGAGAGGGAGAGAGAGAGAGAGACAGAGAGAGAGAGAGGAGAGAGGGAGGGAGAGAGGGAGGGAGAAAGAGATTAGGGAGGGAGGGAGAGAGAGAGAGATTAGGGAGGGAGGGATTGTATTCCAAGAAGAGGGAGTGAGGATTACCTCCATGGCGACTCCTCTAAATCCTGGACCAGCAGAATCCCCCCCGGTAAATCAGCGAGGATTAAAGGTTCAGGTGTGCTCAGCGGCGAGGGGCAGGTAGGGCAGGGGGGAGAGCGGGGGCTGGGGTAGTTCTGTGGGGAAGGGAAGGGGGGGGGGGTTCTGCCCCGTCCCTGGAATTCTGTCTCCAGGAGGCTGATGTTCAGCTGATGAGGTCACAGAGGGGTCACAGGTCACATGGGTTCTGTGGACCCACCCATCTCTGTCTCCCCTGGGGGAGGATGGCGGAGGCTCATGAAGCATGGCGATGTTAAGCTGCTGATCTGGTCACAGTGGGAAAGGGTTGGGTGTGGAGCCATGTTCACTCATGCACCGAACAGGTTTTTGTGAACAGGACCAGGTCATCTGGACCTTGGTCAGGAAATTGGCACCAATTTATATCTCTCGTGGATAGTTCTTAATAGTTGTCATGGAGGTAGGCTATAACCCAGACCTCTTGATATTGTAAAAACAAAAATATAATTAACTATATTAACCCTTTAAAGTGTGAGATTCCAAATGTGCAGTTATTGTGTTCTAAAATGAACATTAATGCTGATGTGACAGTTACTGCTATTACTAACCTTGGAGTTCCAGAACACCAACTTAAAATTTTGGGAAAACATTCCAAAAAAATGTTTTACTTTTCACAGGGTCATATTATTATGCTTCTGTCTCTTGTAGCAGTTGTTATAAGTTGCATGCTCATGTTTATTTTCATATGGTTCTGTGGGTGATTCGGCTGAATGTGCAGGGACAGAGGGAATTCTGGGAGCTGGAGGTGTAACGGAAGAGCTCTCGTTCTGGAGCAGCCCCTTCTGTCTGTTCTAATGAAATCTGACTCGTGGTGCGACTTTGCGGATTTATAAACAAAGCTTGCGATATTCATTAAAAATGTATTTACATTCCGAGAGGTGGCAGATTAACGTTCGGTCGCTGTAAGGTGAACTCCATTTAGTAAAAGAGAGAAGAAACAAGAAAAATTTCACGGGCAGTGCCACTGTTGTGTTTTTCCTGCCCAGTTCAAATTCCGAGAATGGGAAAATGGATTAAGATAAGGACTCCAATTTCTCCCAAATAGGGAATAACTGGACCGTGGATTTTATGGGATTAAGGAGCGACTATGGCATGAGGTTAGCCAGGTTGGTAGAACCGACGCCCCCACCCACCCCCCCAGCCACCTCCGAATCCCCCACCACCACCCTGACTAACCTCTCGATGAACGCTGAACCAGAACACCGAACGATTTTGTGTTCTCTCTCCTTCAGCCCCGTCCCCTGACCTCAGCAAAACAGGGTTTTCATCCACAGCGCTGCACTTAAAAAAAATCCACCGATTCCAAATTCTGCTTTATTTTCTCAGGTGAGCAAACTGCACGGAGTTCACTGGTTTCCCTGTCGTGTTTAATTAGGGTTCTGGAATATTGCGCTTTAGTCTGCGGGAGAAGGGAGAGAAAAAAAAATGCATCGCCTCCGATGCTGACCGCTGTGAATTTTTACACAGAGAGTTTCAGCCAGAGAGAGAGAGAGAGAGAGAGAGAGAGAGAGAGATTAGGGAGGGAGGGAGAGAAAGAGATATGCAAAAAGAAAGAGAAAGAGAGAGAGAGGCCTGAAATGTGGCCTCTACCCTAATTCACAGGGTAAAGATACAAAAATACTAGGAAAATGAAATATAACCAGACATTCTTCCAGAAGACGGCGAAGAACGGTTTATTTCACACTAACTGGCAAATTTCACACCTTTTTAAGTTAACTGCCGAAATGCTCCTAACCAAAGACCACCCTAATTCCCAGAGCATTTTAATGGACAATTCAACACAACCGTGGTTAAAAAAAAGTTCAAACTCTGATTGGATGGAGACATTACTGACACCACACTTTGTTTTCAAATAGTCCCCATTGCACCTTCCAATCCCTTATTGTGAAATCAACCAGGACTATTCCAACATCCAGTTAAATCAGCGGATAGACCATCTACCATGCGCGTTCATGCATTTCCATCTGAGGCACTTAGCAGATGCATTTGCCCAGATTAAACATCTTTGCTTACATCCGTTTTTAGATGCGATCTATTTACACAGCTGGACACTTACTGAAGCTGTTCAGACAGAGTACCTTTGCTCAAGGGCACACTGGCTGTGCCCCACCTGGGAGTCAAACCCGCAAGCTCACAGTTCCCAGCCAAGTTTCCTAACCATTTTGCCACACTGCCCCCCCCCCCCAAGCCAAACTGCGCGAGTAATGCCGTTGTATTGCCCCCTCCCTCAGTGATAAAACCTGATCACTTATCATGATTCCAGTTCTAGTCAGAATGATGCGAGCTACCCATCCCCCGCTGAGTAGCCACGTAAGACAATTATGCGGAATCCCAAAATCAACAAACCAGGATGAACAAGAATTTATCCAAAGAATAGCCAAACAAGGTTGTTATGAGAAAAGAACTGTTGGGACATGTCACAAATACACATTTAAAATTGAAACAGTTATCATATATCGTAATTTTAAATACCGAGCACATAATCACAGCTTTAATATCAAATTCATTATGTTTTTCAATGATTCCTTTTAAATGTGTTTACACTGCATCGTACAAAAAAGGTTAAATGTTGCTTCTTACAAGCCTGCCATCTGGTGGACAATGTTAGAGATGCAGCCTATGGGTAAAAACAGGTCAGTGTTGTATTCTGGTGAGAAACGCCAGAATACATTAGCACTAGTACGAAACCGAATGCCTTGAATATAGTACCTGTGTACTATAGCATTTACTGTATGAAAAAGTGTCCAAACCGCCATAAGAATCATTTTAAAACTTTTAAAAAGTACACAATACCGGGGTTATACGGTCTTTTTTTTGCTGCAACTTTTCCTTGCAATTGTTTGCACAATGAAAACATCAGTAAGTAGGCTATAAGCAGGGGTGAAAACGGTGTATGTGACAAAAAGTAAACATTTTTAAGAACACGCAACAGCAATGCGGAACACAAACGTTCCTGACTGCAGTACTGTCTTCTACTCAGGGTAACCGCAGCGCGCTTTCTCCGAAGAAATTCACAAGGTTGTTAATGTAGCGGTTACATGGCATGTATTGCAATTAACTTAAGCCACATGTATGTTTTTTTTTTTTTTTAAATACTAGCCTGCGTTTTTATGTGATACTTGTACGTGTGAGAAAAAGGACATGGGGTTAGAACAGTCAAATGAAATCGTCATTTATGAAACACCGTATGTTCATAACCGTAAAAGGGTTTAGAATGCGTGTGTTAGGGACAGCTGGAAGCCCATGAACGCACACTACTCAAAACTGAACGCCACGTGAGCGTTTGTAACAAACTTTAACGGCATTCCATAGCGCTCGTGTTTATTGAGCTTGTCAAATTATCAATAAAGTCCATATTTTTGTATCATCGTTCCAGTTCCAGTGAGGATACCTCAGTAATGAACGAGAATGCCACATTTTGGGAATGAGTAGGCGATAATGCTGAAAATCCTGAAGAGGTGGTGGTTTTGGAGAAAGGTCGTGGACTAACGGTTTTTCTCATTTACATATATTTAAAGTAGCCTATTTAAAAAATAAAAATAAAACTCTCAGTCCATTGCATGTTATAACATCGTTTTATTGTTGTCATTGTTCAAAATATTCATTCAAGATTAATATTTTAGAACAAACTCCAATCGGGAAAAAAAGAAGACAATTTGAAAATTAAATATAAATATAATCTAAAGTCAAACAACTTAAAAATAAAGCTTATCAATTAAAGTGATAAGGCGAACGTTATTTATGAAAGAAAATTATGTTTATATATGTATTTAAAAAACAAACAAAAAAAACTCCTTTAATCAACGAACAATTCCATAGATTACGGAGAAGAGTATGACAAAAACCAACATTCTCAACATGAATCATTCCATTTTAATTTCTTTTGTAGCCGACAACTGAAAGAAAACCAATGAAATATGCCTTTTCAATGCACCCTTCGTATAACACATAGGCCAAAGGCCTTGCGTTTCAAGTATCATTCAGTTACTAGAACATTCATTAATAAATTCATACATTTAAATAGGTAGTGTTCAGTTGATGAGTAAGCCTTCATGGAAGGTAAAATGGCAAGCCTAATTTGCAGAAACGTGTAATTACGCACACACTAACCCCACGTGACGCGCCGAAAAAGACATAGCACATATAGCTGTGAGATAGCGCGTTTCTCACAGCCGGACATGAGATAAGCTCAACACAAATGCAAACAGTTAAATAAACGTAAGTTGCCGACGACGGGAAGAACACGGGTGAATAAATAAATCCATTTTAATGGACGGCGACGGCACTTGGACATTGCTGTCCGCTGTTAAATATCTGCTCGGAGGTATAGTGTTTATCGCGTCGCGATTGCCACGCGTCTCTGTGGCCCGCCAAACAGGGGCGCAATTATAATTCCCAAGAATTCGAGAGTTAACTTCGAAAATTGCCCTCGAGAACCTTTACGTCCCTAAAAAAAAAAATACCAACGTATTAATAACGCGTAGTGTTACACAACAGGAGGTCGGGTAACGGGCTTATTAAATTAGGCTACTGTCCGCCGTAAAAACCAGAGTCACAGCTGTTTACGGCATGTCCCTCCGTTTTAGATGGCGCATACTAAAAGTAACCGTCATTATCTGCGCACGTTCTCGCCTTCCTTTCGCTGCTACGGAGCACAGTCAGGTGTACATTTACACACCAGATTTAAGGTAGATTCGTATATGTAGGTTAAAGAGTATAATTTATATTGTTCAATCTGGTGCAAAGTCCGCAGTAGGAACAATACAGTACTTTTTTTTGTTTTAGAGATATTGAAACTAAACTGAATACAAACTGATTAAAAAAAACAAACATTATGGAGTGCAGTAGGGGGACATTCTGGGTTTAACACTTTTTTTCTCTAAATATGTAAAATTGGCATTCTAATCTTGAACCAGAGCAAGAGCAGACATAACTAGCCAAAGCAGATGTGAGACGTGGGCTGGTGCATCCATATAACAACACAGGCACCTAATAACAATTCTGTCAACAGGATTTTGCCAGGTATTTTGGGGAGTGTAATACTTAGTGATCAAGATAATTAATTTCTGTCTTTATTTTATTATTTTTTTTATTTTTTTGCCAATGACACTGTGGCAGCAGTGTTTTAGGAACTGAGCTGCTAATGGTTGCAGGCTTAGCTTCCTCGTGGGGCACTGCTTTTGTACCTTCAAGCAGAGCACTGCATGTTTCCGCAAAATATCCAACTATTTGAATTAGTGTTTTGTATTAAAAAATGAAATAAACAAAAAAGGCTATGCACCTTACATAGGATAAAGGTGTAAAGCTACACTAATATAAACTGCAGTAAAATGCACAAAACTGCACAAAATGAAATGTTGTTGTTAAACAAACAAATGCCACCAGTTGTAGCCAGGTAAACTTAAAATAAAGTTCAACTATAGACATTTACAAAAAAAATAAATAATGAAAGTAAAAACATAAAAATGAAAAGGAGCCAAGCACAGGCCTTCATCTGGCATTTTCAATGAGCAAGAAATAAGACAAGATAAACTAAGGCTGTTTAAATTTCAGTCAAATTATGGATAGTTTATAGAAATTCATATAATTTCAATTCAATTTTGTATTACCATCACAAAATTAATTAAAACAGAAGAAAATGTTTTTTGTAAGACTTAAAATGTAATAATATTAAGTAGAAACAAATACAAAACTATTCATATATTGACAGGCTGAAATGGATTTCAGGCCTATAATATATATCATTTAAAAAATCAAATGGTGGCTGTTTTTCGCAAAGAGTGCTATTCTCATAGCATTGTGATCCTTCAGACATGATAAAGTGCGCATTGAAGCTTATTATATCTGATTACACCCAATCACTTCACAAAACAAAAATAACACGAGAATATAGTAGTTTCAGGAGTATCTCTTGAGAGCTCATAAAAATAAATTATCTGTGATAACTTTCTTTTCAAAGATAATGATGTAGAATAAATCTTTTTTAAATTCTGTTAATTTAATGTTCTCAAGTTTTTTTTTGTTTTTTTTTTAATCAGCAGAAAATAAATGAATGCTTAAATCTAAGGGCACAAAAGAGGAGTGACTTGAGAACAGCCATGAAGAGCAGATAAACTACAAGCATGAATCAGAAATACTACAGAATTGTGCGGACACCCTACTTACCAACACTGGATGCTGGTTGTTGGGGTTTTTTTTGACAGTACACTGTATCCAAGGCTATACTAAATCCACTGAACCTTCACCTAAGCGCCTCCAGAGGGCGCTCTAGGTCATCGTAAATCAAAGCGGTGACCCTGTGACTGGCACGCGGAATAAACAATAACGGATATAACGGCTCAGACGGTCTACTTAGGCCAGTGAGAGCGAGTGAAATATCAAATGTAAAAACCTAACGGTTTTCCTACAGAGCACACCCCAATAACAAAATGCACACCAAAGCTAAAGGTTAATGATACTGATAACACTATTCACTCAGTTAGCATGATAGGATCTCCTCAAATTCAAACTAGCTTTAAAAATGCTTTCATATGTTTCTGTCTGATGTGCCAAAATGTAGTATATGATTATTTAAGATGTAGTAAATTTATGCATTGTGTGTGGTGAGAGTGACAGGTGAAACAGGGGTTGTACACTATGTTGGATAAAGGTGGAAACATTTCATGTTTTTGCTGATTGATATTCCCTCCCTTGGACATGCACTGACTCAAGCACACACACACACACACACACACACACAGAAAGAGCAATGAGCCCAGTGATTATGCAGGGACAGCAGCATTGGTCCGGTTTGGCCACAGCCTGTGT
>NC_057936.1:65059804-65132304 GCF_018555375.3 Anguilla rostrata
GCTCCAGACAAATCTCCTCTGGAGAGCTCAAGGAACATATCCGTGTTTATCCCATGTGCAATTCTGTCCACCAGGGGTCAGCACTCACAGAGCAGAGAAATAAAGCCCCAAGAGCAGCAGGAGGCTTGAAAATATATCAAATGACAGGTTGTAAAACCCCTCAGTGACTCAGAAATACAAAATGAAAAGAGCGAGACGCTTATGATTAGTGTCCTAAGCGGCTTTATTCGGCCACAATAAAAAAAAGTTTCAGCTACACTACTGTTTGTAAAGGGTCAGTGCTGGTATGAAAATCAAAGCAGAGAGAGAGAAAGAGAGAGAGAGAGGCATTCGAAGACAGAGCAAATGATCAGCGGAGTGAGAAATAAATAAGCGAGAGACAGAGATGGAGAGAAGGGAGAGAAGCAAAAGGAGAGAGCCAGAGAGAGAGAGATGGATGAGAGAGAAAGGGACGGAGGAAGAGTGTGCCGCACCTTCAGGTCCAGGTGCAGGATGTACATCTGGTGCATGTACTGCAGCCCCTCGGTGATCTGTCGGATGAAGAGCACGGTGTCCAGCTCGGTGAGGTTGTAGTTCTCGTCGATGATCCTGTCGAAGAGCTCGCCTCCGTCCACACTGCAGCCGCAGAGAGGAGACAGCCACGCTAGCGACGTTCCCATGCTAGCGACGTTCCAATGCTAACGACGTTCCCATGCTAGCGACGTTCCCACGCTAACGACGTTCCCACGCTAATGGTGTTCCCACGCTAACGACGTTCCCACGCTAACGACGTTCCCATGCTAACGGTGTTCCTATGCTAACGACGTTCCCATGCTAGCGACGTTCCCACGCTAACGGCGTTCCCATGCTAGCGACGTTCCCACGCTAACGACATTCCCACGCTAACGACATTCCCACGCTAACGGTGTTCCCATGCTAGCGACGTTCCCACGCTAACGGCGTTCCCATGCTAACGGTGTTCCTATGCTAACGCCGTTCCCACGCTAATGAACATCACCTACGGTGTTCCCATGCTAGCGCGTTCCCACGCTACGACATTCCACGTACGTGTTCCTATGCTAACGACGTTCCATGCTAGCGCGTTCCCTTGCATTCAGACCCCAAACATTCCCCCCTCGCCGCCCCCATTCACAGACGAGGCGAGCGAACACACTCACTACTCCATGACCAGGATGATGTCGTGTCGGGACTCGTAGGCAGCGTACAGCTGGATCAGGTTGGCATGGTCCAGCTGGTTCATGACCTGGATCTCGTTCCTCACCACCTCCTGGAGGAGGAGCCAGAGAGAGGGGCGTGTCACTGAGGTGGAAGGAGAGCCCGTCCCACGTGGGTGTGATTTGTGCGCGTAGCACGCCTGGGGCGTGATTATTTACTGATGCTGATGTTGTCTAAACACATTGTGTTTCTGCTGCAGAGCAGGCCTGCCCAAGTCCTCTTCCTGTAGGTTTTCACTCCAACCCTAACTAAGCACACCTCAGTCAACAGCTAGAGATCTACCGTCCTGCAGGGGTTCACTGCAACTCTAACAAAGCACACCTCAGTCAACAGCTAGAGATCTACCGTCCTGCAGGGTTTCACTCCAACCCTAACCAAGCACACCTCAGTCAACAGCTAGAGATCTACCGTCCTGCAGGGTTTCACTCCAACCCTAACCAAGCACACCTCATTCAACAGCTAGAGATCTACCGTCCTGTAGGTTTTCACTCCGCCCCTAACCAAGCACACCTCAGTCAACAGCTAGAGATCTACCGTCCTGTAGGGTTTCACTCCGCCCCTAACCAAGCACACCTCAGTCAACAGCTAGAGATCTACCGTCCTGTAGGGTTTCACTCCGCCCCTAACCAAGCACACCTCAGTCAACAGCTAGAGATCTACCGTCCTGTAGGGTTTCACTCCGCCCCTAACCAAGCACACCTCAGTCAACAGCTAGAGATCTACCGTCCTGTAGGTTTTCACTGCAACCCTAACCAAGCACACCTCAGTCAACAGCTAGAGATCTACCGTCCTGTAGGGTTTCACTCCGCCCCTAACCAAGCACACCTCAGTCAACAGCTAGAGATCTACCGTCCTGTAGGGTTTCACTCCGCCCCTAACCAAGCACACCTCAGTCAACAGCTAGAGATCTACCGTCCTGTAGGTTTTCACTCCGCCCCTAACCAAGCACACCTCAGTCAACAGCTAGAGATCTACCGTCCTGCAGGGTTTCACTCCAGCCCTAACCACGCACACCTCAGTCAACAGCTAGAGATCTACCGTCCTGCAGGGTTTCACTCCAGCCCTAACCACGCACACCTCAGTCAACAGCTAGAGATCTACCGTCCTGCAGGGTTTCACTCCAGCCCTAACCACGCACACCTCAGTCAACAGCTAGGCCGTGTCCAGAACAGCTTACTTGCCGACTAGAAGTTGAGTACACCGGATGAGAAAGTTGTTAAGTAGATCTTGTAGAGCTGCTAATTGGCAGAATCAGGTTGTGCCAAATTAGGGTTGAAATGAAAGCCTACAGGACAGCAGATCTCCAGGAACAGGGTTGGGCAGCCGTGCCGCAGAGGGACGGTTTGAGCTATGAACGAGCCGTGGCCGTCGCACACAGGCCTCGATCTTAGCCGCGTACGCAGCGGATACGCACCTTCTCCTTCTGACTCCGGGCCTTGATGATCTTGGCAGCTAGGGTAAGCCCCGATGAATTTTCAACACATTTATGAACTTGGCCGAAACGACCTCTGCGGGGGGAAAAAAAATATATATATATATACAGGATTAAATATTAATCGAATCTGCTTATCTAAAAGCAAACTCCATCGAAAAGGGAAAACAAACCACGTGAATCCCTCTGACTAAGCGTACTCCGTCTTTTTGGGCTTTTCAGCAATAAACTGCAGACTTATTTTCTAATAGGAACTCAGCGCCCTTTAATTGCATGTTGGATGGCAGCGTATTCTGCTTTGTTGCATAATAAGCAGCTGGTTCCCATTTAATCCCCCCGACTTATCCCCGCTACGAGCGTTCTCCATTCGACAGCGTGCTGGTCGAGCGGCCCTGAGCCGGGGGGAATTATCAGAGGTCATGGGTATGGGTTTCATGAATTATGCCCCCACCGTTCCGTGGAGCTGAAAGCGCTGGGTTGCGTTGGGTTGCGTGCGGACGGGCGAGCGCATAATTACCCTGCGCCACTTTGGGAGGGGGGCAGAAGTGATTAAAATACGCCAAACCGGCCCCTCGACTCCTCTGATTTTATTAAAGAGGAGCCGGGCCCGGATTAGCGCTGTTTGATTGGTTCTGGGGGGTCCGGTGTCACATGACGCGAGGGGCAGGCATATAAATAAACAGGGGATCTGACTTGGGAGTTATGAACCAAGGGGTGGGGGTGGGGAGGGGGGGGTGGGTTGAGGTTGGAGGTTTTAGTCATGTCCCTGTCTCTCTGTGCCCCCGCTCCCCCCCCCCCCATGTTCTACCCCCGTGAACTCTGCCCGACTGGACCCTCAGTACCACTCACTCACCCCCCCAGGATCTCCTCGCGGTTGATGGTGTAGAAATTTGAGATGGTGTGCGGTTTGGCCGCGACTATCCGGTGCTCAAAGGGGGCTAGAGGAGGAGGACTGCAGTCTGGAGGAGGGAGGGAAGGAGGGAGAGAGAGAGGGGGAGAGAGGGAGGGAGGAAGGGAGAGAGAGAGGGAGGGAGAGAGGAAGGGAGAGAGGGAGGAAGGAAGGGAGGGAGGGAAGGAGGGAGGGGGAGAGAGAGAGGAGAGGGAGAGAGAGAGGAGAGGGAGAGAGGTAGAGGGAGAAATAGATGAGTCTTGGTTTACCAGTCAGCATGCAGATCGTATGGCCAAAAACCAAAACATCACATGACCTGTGAATGCAAGCTGACAGGCGTAAATGTACAGCAGTGAGGTTGTACAACACTTATTATTATTATTATTATTATTATTAGTAGTAGTAGTAGTATGAAACCCTTTCACCAACATACATAAAACACACCCCAAACCCAGGTCCTCCCAATCATTAAATCAGCCAATCAGTCAAGTTGCTTAACAATTATGCTTTATAACCGTACGCCTGTCAGGTCATAGTTAAACACAACACGAGCTCTCCGCTCAGAGCGCTCATTCGCAAAACGACCCCGCCCCGAAACGATCCTCACCAATGACATACTCTTCGGCTGGCGGCTCGCTGACCTCCTCCGCCTCCTCCTCCTCCTCCTGCTTCTTCTCCGGCACAGGCTCCTCCTCTCCGCCCTCGGGCTGGGCGGCGCTCTCACCCTCCTCTTCCTCGGCCTCACCTTCCTCCACCCGGCTCTTCTTCAAGTCGTCCTTCAGCAGGTCCTCCTGGGTCACTCTCCGCTTGCTGCTGGCCACGCCCACCTCCGGGTCCTCACAGCTGGAGGAAACGAAACTGGAAATGAAATAAAATGTGTGTGCGTAGTTGTGTGTGTGTGTGTGTGCTGTCTGGGTGCTGTGTGTGTGTGTGTGTGTGTGTGTGTGTGTGTGTGTGTGTGTGTGTGTGTGTGTGTGTGTGTGTGTGTGTGTGTGTGTGTGTACCTCTCGTGGACACTGGGGCTGATTCCACTCGACATGTCCTCAGGGGCTGGGGGGACTTCCTCTGTCTCAGTCACCTCTGAATCTGTGGGGATCTCCTCTGCCTCCTTCTGCCCCTCCTCCTCCTCCTCCTCTTCTGCCTCCTCTGCCCCAGGGACTTCATCGTCCTTCAGCTGATCTCCATCTTCCGTCTGCTCCTCACTGAAGACCTGCGCCTCCTGGGCCTCCGGCCTCCTCCTCCTCCTCCTCCTCGCTGTCCTCCGGCTCGGCCACGGGTGCGCGCGGCGTGCCCAGGATGAAGGCCAGCCGGTCGGCGGCAGCGGCGACCTCCGCCCGCTCTCCCGCTGTGGCAACGGCGCCCCCCTGTGGCTCGGGGGTGTCCCGGCGGCCCGAGCGCTCCGCATTCTGCTGGTTGAGCTTCTGCACTTCCTCCAGCAGCAAGGCCTGCTTCCTCAGGGAGACGGTGTCTGAGCGGGCCCAAAAAGAACAGAGCGCTCAGCGGAACTCTCGGCGCTGCGCCAAACTGCACTGAAAGGCCGAGGGAACGTTCCGGAGAGCGTCCGGGTCCCACCTGGGTCACCTGCTTACCTGCATCTGGCGGCTTCTTCTTCTTCTGGGACTTGAGTCCCTTGAAGGCCGAGCGAGCCTTCTCCTTCACGTCCTTCCCCTTCTGCTCTCTGAGCTGGAGAAAGAGAAAGAGAAAGAGAAAGAGAGAGAGAGAGAGAGAGAGGCAAAGAACAGCCAATCAGCAAGAGCCGCCAAGCTCGGGCCCCAAGGATGCCGCCGACGCCGCCAACACCGAGGACCGCCCGCCAAAACGCCGACTGACGGTCCGCCAACATCGGCTAACGTTACAGCATCATCTCCGTCTTACGATGCGTTCTGAACCGCTGCCACCAAACAGAGTCGCGCTCTTGGAAGGTTTGCCGTGTCTGGATGCGGGTCAGCGGAACTGAATGAGTGAGTAAAAATAATAACAATAATAATACACACAGCACTACACAACAAACCCGGGGGAAATAAATGTTTAAAAATACTTCAACCCTTCACCAATATCCACCAGCACACCGGACACCAGTGTGTGTGCGTGTGTGTGTGGGGGGGTGTGTGTGTTTGTGTGTCTGTGTGAAGTGAACAGGGTCTGGCCACACACAATAAGGACACACAAAAAACAAAAACAAATCTTGATGTGCTTGTGATATAACAGGACCGTACATAAATAGCACACTGGAATTCTGGTCCTTGGAAACTCTCAGTCCTATTCTGGTGAAGACGGAAGAGCAGAAGAACACAGACTCCAGGGTCTCGCAGTGAGAGAGAACGCAGGTCAGCTTTTCGGAGGGGGGGGGGGGGGGGTCACAGGGGTATTTTCAGCAGGGGGCTCCAGGCAGGCCATTGTTGAGGAGGCAGGACTCAAGGGCAGAGCAGCGCTCCTGCAGACATCTCACACCTCACTGGAGAGCGACCGCAGGCAACCGGACATCCCGTTATCACAACCTTACTTTAGCGCTCCGCAGAGCCGCTCCTCCTCTCTATCTCCGTCCCAAAATTACCAGGCGTCCTTCCTCTCCGACCCCCAAACCCCTAGTGACCCGCCCTAGGCGACCAGGCGTCTCCTTTTGTACCTGTCCCTAAATTAGAGACCCAGCGTAGAGACTCCGGGTTTCGGTTTTTTGCATTATCGGGTGACCAGGAGTCCCCTTTTGTCCCTGTATTACAGCCTCAGCTCCTATACCAATGCCCTGGGGCAACAGAAGCGTCTTCTGTTGCTATGCCAACATTGGCAGTCTTACCCTGGTGACCAGTTGTCATCTCCAACATTAGCACACTACAAGACCAATTGTAATTTTCAACACTTAATACGTCCAGTGACCAGGCGTCTTTTTGTCTCTTTCCCTAAAATAACACCTTGGGAGAGGCTCAAAATACATTCATATTACAGGTCAGCAGCTCCAGTCTCTGGGCTGGCATGTCGCTTCAATAAGATCCTGACGGTTACAACATTGTTAACCGAAGAGCACTCTGCCTAGAATGGTGCACCATTTTGAAGTTGCTATATAAATAATGGAGACCACAGGTGCTAGTCCCACTGTCTGGCATTCTCTGTATACCATTATATTATTCCCTTACTGTGCCCACTACACATATTGTCCTGTACTGCACTCCCCGATGACACTGTTTACGAATCAGCCCCACAACAACAATACAGAATCTTTGATTGTGTTTCATCATAGTTCAATATGCTGTATTATAACAGCAGATACCGCTGCACAGAAGTTTGCCATAACAATAAACCTACAAGCCAGGCCAGACTGCCTGTGATTGGTGCACAGAAAGCACTCCACGGCCCAGGCTGCCTGTGGTTGGTGCACAGAAAACAATCCACGGCCCAGGCTGCCTGTGATTGGTGCACAGAAAGCACTCCACGGCCCAGGCTGCCTGTGGTTGGTGCACAGAGAACAATCCATGGCCCAGGCTGCCTGTGATGGGTGCACAGAAAGCAATTCATGGCAACACTGAACCTGAGAACCTTTGCAGTACCTCTTCAGTGAGTAACATGACACTGTCATAATGTCACTGCTATAAGTGTCACTGCTGTAGAATCACTGCTATAGTATCACTGCTATATTGTAACTGCTATAGTGTCACTGCTATAGAAACTGCTATAGCCACTGGGCAGGGGTCTGCTATTGCTGTCTCCTGTGGATTTGCTGGGTTTGATACTGATTACACTGAGTTAAGGCAATTCCATTTGATTAAAATCTTATATTAATGCATCTGAGTTATGCATCATTACCCACAAACTGCCCCACCCCACCCCACCCCAATACAAAATGTTAATAAAGACTCACAGTCCATGCATACCATTCAAGAATACCAAATAAATAAATAAATAACGAGTATTTAAGATAAAAATACAACAGTCTTTTCAGTTTCAAATTGAAAGAGAATAAAATGATCAGTGCAACATCAACTCTCGGTAGAGTACATTTTACTCTGGTAGGGTAAATGTAATCCCTGGTGGATTCACACAGACTCTGTGTGAGTTAAAGCGACACTGAACACTTCACAGCGCGTGTGCTGCCTGAACCTTCGGGGTGCAGTAGTCACGTGCAGCTCACGGCTCACGCCAGTGAAGGCCGCTGACGTGTGATAGTTTACGCGTGTGACAGATTGAGCGCTGTCCCATCCAGTGCGGGTCAGCAGAGCATTATCAGGCCCCCGAGAAGGGCGTCCAAATCAAACGCCAATAAAAAAAAAAAAAGGGGGTCAGGGAAGCCCTGAGCCAGGCAATCACGGGACAGCGAGGTTTGGCTGTTACTACGGAAACCCCCAGGTGCACCCCCCCGCCACCCTGCGTTAACCCCCCACCCCCCCCAACCGCCCTGCACCAGGCCTCCTCCCCCAACCCTCCCCATTTAGCATGTCGCTCCCTCTCTGCCCCAAATAGAAACTTCAACGCCCCTGACAGGAGTCTTCACACCCGCACCTCTCGTTCCAGTTTGGATTTTTAAATTTAATCCCGTTGCGAAATGCACGGGAATGCTAACACTGAGAGCTCTGCACATCGCGTTATTACATCAACACCACCAGCGAAGTGCAGGGAAGCTGCTGAACACACTACGTTTCTGACTCTGTGGAGCGATACACACAGAATGTGAATCTTCTCTGAACAGAGAGGATTAAACTCTCTCGTGACAGGACTGCACTGCTCGAATCGAACCGCTGGTCGGCCAGTTTTAGAATTATTTCAGACCGGAACATCGTCACGCAGACAGACGTATTTCTGTTTCACATTGCAAATGCACAAACACAAACACCCCCCACTCCCCACCTCCAAATAAATAAAAATCCACTGATCCTGAGCAGTTAAAGCTCTGGAACTCACCATGTCGATGAGTGACTTCCTCTTGTGCGCTTTTCTGCCCTTGTCGTCGAACATGGTGGGTTTCTCCTGCGAAATGGGTTCGACAGGTTTGTCCATAATGCTTGATATCTCCTTGGCAGCTGGTTTGGAGGGTTTCTCCTTAGCAGCGAGTTTGGCAGGTTTCTCTTTGGCAGCAGGTTTGGCAGGTTTCTCTTTGGCCGTGAGTTTGGCAGGTTTCTCCTTAGCCGTGAGTTTGGCAGGTTTCTCTTTGGCAGCAGGTTTGGCAGGTTTCTCCTTGGCCGTGAGTTTGGTGGGTTTCTCCTTGGCAGCAAGTTTGGCCGGTTTCTCCTTGGCAGAGAGTTTGGTGGGTTTCTCCTTGGCCGTGAGTTTGGGGGGTTTCTCCTTGGCAGCAGGTTTGGGGGGTTTCTCCTTGGCCGCGGGTTTGGCGGGTTTCTCCGCCTTGCGGGCGGCGGGCGGCCTGTTGAAGACCAGCTCCATGAGCCGGGAGCCCTTGACCGTCTCCCCGATGAAGCCGATGACCTGCTGGATGCCCACCACCAGCCTCTCCACGCCCTCCAGCTTGCTGCTCTGCTGCTCGGACCGCTGGTTCACCGCGGACATGATGGCGCTCATCTCCCGGCACAACCCGGTCACGTCGCCGCCGCCGTCCCCGTCCCGGCCCCCCCTGAGGGCCTCCACGTCCTGGGACATGTCCTGCAGCCGGCCCAGGACCGTCTCCTGGACGCTCATCAGCCGGTCCATCTTCTCGCTCAGGGACTCCATCCCCGTCTCCATGGCGCTGGAGCCGTCGCGGGCGGCGGCGGTGGCGGCCGGCGGCTTCCCGGGGTCGGCGGGCTGCTTGGCGGGAGCGTGCTTCTGCTGCAGCATCTTCGAGTCGTAGACCTTGGCGAGCTTGCTGACCAGCGAGGAGCTCATCCCACCGGGGGCAGGAGAACTGGAGCGCTCAGATACTCAACGGGACGTTCGAAGTCAGCAAAATGCTCGGTAAAATCCTGGACAAAATTTGGTTGCTGGGTGAAGGAAACTCAACATGAGTCCTTTCTTCTTCTTCTTCTTCTTGTTCAAAATAAAAAATGGCAGCCAGATTTATTCCCCTGCACGGCTCATCTCCCAGCAAGGGGACACCAATCCACCAACAATGACGAAAATAGCGTGAAATATACCGCAAACTGTGCAACAAAAACAAAAAAAAGTCCAAATTCACAAAGTGAAGAAATTGAAGCGGTTGAAGAAAAATTAAATAAACGAAAAGAATCCGATGCTTTATTTCTCATGGAGAAATTGTCCTGGTTGAAATTGTAAAAGCAGAAAAGGACGGGTGAGTGTTGATAGAGCGAGGCCAGTGCGCCCGGCTGCTCCCGCTGTCCTTCGTTCAGAGTGACTGAGCCCAGAGGCGAAGCTTTAAGAGCTGAGCCAGCCCCGCTGTCCCCAACGCCACACGGCGCTCTCTCTACGTCAGCAGATCGACCCCCTGCCACCCGAGCCCCTGCAGGAATTCGGCTCCCTCCCGGACGGGACGCCTGACACCCGAGAAGCTTCAAAGGGCCCCCGCCTCCAGGGCCGATCAGCGGGGGTGTCACAACGCCGGGGGGATGGCCTCGGGGCGACGCGGCCTTTTCCAAAATACCCTCTTCAGCCGCAGAGCAGGCTCTGGCGGCGGGCGCCATTGCATCGCTTTATCGTGACGCGCTTATCGCTGAAAAGTACGCGACGAGCTTCAAGTGGCGCTCGAAAGTTAGCGCCCCGAAACGTTAGCGCTTCGAAACGTTAGCGCTTCTCAAATGTTAGCGCTTCGAAACGTTAGCGCTTCGAAACGTTAGCGCTCTCAAATGTTAGCGCTTCGAAACGTTAGCACTACGAAACATTAGCGCTTCTCAAACGTTAGCGCTTCTCAAATGTTAGCGCTTCAAAACGTTAGCGCTACAAAACATTAGCGCTTCTCAAATGTTAGCGCTTCGAAACGTTAGCGATTCGAAATGTTAGCACTCCGAAATGTTAGTGCTTCTCAAATGTTAGCGCTTCGAAACGTTAGCGCTTTCCCAAATGTTAGCGCTTCGAAACGTTAGCGCTCCGAAACGTTAGCGCTTCGAAACATTAGCGCTTCTCAAATGTTAGCGCTCCGAAACGTTAGTGCTTCTCAAACGTTAGGGCTTCGAAACGTTAGCGCTTCGAAACATTAGCGCTCCGAAATGTTAGCGCTTCTGAAACGTTAGCGCTCCAAAACGTTAGCGCTTCTCAAACGTTAGCGTTCCAAAACGTTAGCGCTCCGAAACGTTAGCGCTCCAAAACGTTAGCACTTCTCTCTTTGTTTATTGGGTCAAAAACGCGGCCTGTGACAGTGTCTTCTGTTTCGGTTTAGTTACGATCCTCTCCAGGCACCTCACTTTGGTACCTTTGGTACAAAGGTACTTTGACTTGCTCTAAAATCAATACTAATGAATCAAATAAAAATTTAGTTCAGTGCTGTTTCTCGATGATATCAAACTACTGAAAGAGTATGGCTTTTGAGTTAAAAACACACTGATATCAGTACTGATAAACTGAAAAACCAGCTTTTCAGAAATGGCCCCTTAGCTCTTCCAGGGGCCTCTATGTGTACCACAGGGTGCCACTGTAACTGGTGTCCTCTTTTTATATATTATTAAAGTCTTTTTCCGCTGACACCAAAGGTTTCATTAGAGGAAGAGTGTCAAGGAGGTGGATGGGGTGGGGGGGTATTTGGGACGGGGATAGGGGTCGATGTCAGAGGGAGGGGTTGTTGACAAGTGAAGGGTCCTGCAAACTGTGCAGAGACAAAAAATAACTCCACCCTCAAAGATGTCCTAGAAAGAGAGAGAGGGAGAGAGAGAGAGAGAGAGAGAGAGAGCTGCAGCAAACCAAGAGGAGCAGAGAGAAGAGATTCCCAACAGAAAAAACACCTCCCCACATGCCTCCTCCAAAGAAATGTGCCTTTCTGTCACAACCACCACACTCCCCCCCCCCCCCCTCCCCCAAAATCCAGGCGATCGCGTTGTCACCGTGCGTTCAGGTTTCAGCCAATCAGGCCTTCCGCACCTCCTGCGAGGAGCAAACCCCCAGCAACAGGCTCTTATTTTGGATCGCCATTCGCACAATGTGACGGGACGCGGAGGCAGGTGGCAGTGCGGGGACAGTAACAAATGAGGGGGGGTCGGGGGCGGAAGGAGGGGTGCTAATGCACCTGTCCCGCGGGAGGTAACGAATGGACGGACACTGACCGCGACACTGGGAGGTTAAGCTGTGCTGCTGCAGCTCGATTCGGGGGCAGGGCTGCCTCAGGATCACCTTTCACAGGACAGGCAAAAAGCAGGCAGTGCGCGCACACACACACACACACGCATGCGAACACACACACAGCACGCACGCACGCCACACACACAGCACACACGCACGCAACACACACACACGCACACACACACACACACACAACATGCACACACACACACACACACACCACCACGTATGCACACACACCCACACACACACACACACACACACACACACACACACACACGTATGCACACACACACACCCACACACACACACACACACACACACACGTATGCACACACACACACGCACACACACACACGCACGCACACATGCATGCACGTGTGCAAACACGCACACACACACACATGCACGCACGTGCACACACACAGGCACACACACACACACATGCACACACACACATGCACACACACACACACACACACACGCACGCACGCACGCACGCACGTATGCACACACGCACACATTCCCTCACACACACACACGCACACACTCCTTCACACACACACACACACACACACGTCTACGCACACCTCACAGGAATCTAGTGATCTTCACTGAACTTCCTCCACAAACCACTCCAATCTCAAGTGCCCACTCAAGACGAGCAGGCAGAGCAGATTAAAGCTACAGGGCAAGGGCTCAGATTTCAGGCTGTACCGGCACTAAGTGTTCTCTCACAAATAAATGTCAGATTTACTCAGGAAAGTACAAACTGTGCAACTATTCTTACCACATCAAGAATGTGTATTTTCCCAACTGTCCAGCTGGAAGGTAACCGTTGTATGATGAAGTATGTGGGAAAGCCCTCTATGCAGAAATGTACCAGGAAATGACAAGCAGAAAACCGAAGCTGGGGTGGGCTGGTTGTGATGTACCAGGAAGTGACCTCACATCAACGCTGCACTTCCTGTCAGGAGAAGTCCTAATCATTCACAAACACGACAAGAGGTAAAATCGACCCCTAGCACCCTGACTCCCAGACAAATGTTTTCAGGGCCACACCAGGGCCACACCGGAGTGGGGGGGGGAGTGGGGGGGGGGGGTAAAATTTGAAAACCAGAACGTCTGGCACACCTTATGCACAGGGTGCGCTTGATTGTACATATGCGTCACTTTTAATGCGTTTGAATTAAAACAGTTAGCTGATACTCTCGGCATCAACATGGGATATTTCCGGCGGTATCTCAACCTCCGGCAAGTTCGGAGTCGTCGCTGTGACCGGGCGGCCTGTTGAGAGGATGCAGGTCGGCTGAAAGGACGCAGTAGTGGTATTTTTGGGGCGTCGGTCTACGCGCTACTGTAATGGACGACTACAGTAAAAAACGGCAGCAGCCTGGTCTCCTACGCACCGATGACTTCAGCGCTTTATTAAACTGCGGCAGTTACGCACACCGCCGCCTCTCGGGTTGCACTCAGGAGCGCAAACACTACCCGTTTGAAATTCTCTCGCGATTTGCAATCCAGGAGAAGCTCGCAGCTCGTGCCGAACCATAAAGGCCGTGCGTAGTTATTATCTCGTAGGACTTTTCTCCGTACAGCGATCGCTGCCGTGAAATAGCACACCCACCGACACCGCGCGGTGGTCATGGAAACAATGCCGGCGTGACCTCACCGTCCTTCTCCGGTCTCGTTTATCTGGACTGAGCGACACGGCTGCCCTCCCTTTCCCGGACCGAAACGCACGCCTGACGTCGCGATCGCCAGGCTGGCGATGATATCGGGTGAACGACGGCACGATGTGGCGTGCGGCCTTCTGTAGGGTTACAAGCGAATACTTCAGACACTGATCAACGTGCCCGATGTGGCTCCTCCAGGGAAGTAGAGGTGGCGCTCGTTTAAAAAAAAAAAATGTTTTTCATTTATTTCTGTCACTTGTCAAAATGGCTGAAAGTGATTTACTGATAAGAGTGAGGTCTGGTTCTGTTTCCCTGTTTGGAAACAGCCGACAGCCGGTCCCAACCCAGGCCCGGCCGTGAAGTTCGCACGGAAACACAGTCAAATTCCTGTTTCCAAGGGGTGATGCAGCAGGAACACTGGCAGCTGTACCGCCCCCCCCCACCCCGACCCCCCCGACCCCCCCGACCCCCCCCAGCCCCTGGCCCCTGGACAGCCAGCAGACAGCATTCCTCTCCTGATGTGTGCGGAGGACCACCTGCACCACCTTCCTATGCTCAGCCATGGACTCGCACACTGGCTGCTGGTGGAGGGAGCGACCAGCTCTCTCTCTCTCTCTCTCCCTCTCTCTTTTCCTTCACTACTCCTTCTTTTCTTCTGTGCGTCTCTCCCTCTTTCTCTTTCCTGCTCTTTCCCCGTCCGTTTTCTTTCTCCCCGTCTCTCACTCTTTACCTCTCTTTCTTTCTGTCACTACCCCTTCTTCTTCCTGTCCATCTTTTCTCTCTCTTGTTCCCTCTTTCTTTCTTCCTCTTACATCCATTTTTTTTTCTCTTTCACCTCACCCCTCTTCTTTTCATCTCTCTCTCTCTCTCTCTCTCCCCCCTCCTTCTTCTCCTCCCCTTATTTCCCTCCCTCTATACCTTGGATGCTAGTGCAGGTCAGCTGAGCACCAAGGGCTCCAGGACGCGCCAGCGCGCAGTAGCACCGGTCCACCAGCAGAGGGGGGTATTGGGAAGTCTCCAGGCTCCAGCATCTAGGGTGGGTTTCTTCTTCTGCCGGATGGCCATCGCGTGTCCTGACCTGAGTCACACACCTGGCCAGGCACACGGTGTGGGCGCGGGTAGAGTCACGCCTACGCCAGGGTGGCGCGCCTCTTCGCAGAAGGGCAATTCGGCATCGGAAGGAGGGGCCTGCCTGGAGGTCAGCCCCCTCTGAGAAGCAGGTCAGGTCATCGGAGGGGGGGGCTATATTTAGGCTCTTCTCAGAAGCGCGGCATGATGGGACGTCAGACACACCCCCCAAGCATGGGGAGAAGAGCCTGGGGTTGCTGTTAGAGCACCATTCCATAAAAAAATACATTTTAAGATTTTAATGATCATTTTTATACCAAGAGCAGACTAGCCCCTTAACATATTTCTGAGCAACTTACACGCTATTGGCCAAAACGGGTCTACAGATCTTCAGATCTTTGTGTCCTCACAACGCATTACAAGCAAAGACTGAATTACCAAGACCTCACAGTGAGCCTTTGCTTTTTAATGGAACTGTCTGTCATGTGATAGTATAATAAGGTTGAACAATTTATGAAGTACTTCAGATAACAGCTTCTTGAAGCCACATGATGAAAACCAGTACAGTCATTTCTCCACAGGAGGTCAGCAAAGAGCTACAAATTGAAACCTTTCCGTTGATATAGAAAAAGAAAATCTTGCATTCTGCGTATCTTAATACCTTGTGGCTACCTTCTTGCTATTCACAGCGAGATCATATAAAAAGATGTACAAGAGAAAAAATACTTGGAGCGACTGATGACTGATGACAAACGTACAGTAGTGCACAGACATCATGATTTAAGACGCACACAGGGACAGCAATAACCAAACGCACACACACACACACACACACACACACGCACACACACACACAAACAGTACATATGGCCCACAGTTTAAATTCAAGATTATGACATTTCAACACCCCACCCCACCCCCCGCACCACCCACCGATCTTCTCCTCCACCAAAGAATTTTTTAAAAAAACATGCATTTAAGTCTGGATGTTCGTTTCCACTTAAATTGCTATTTTATTTTTTTCCTAGGGGGCTGCATCACATGGTCTCTGCACAACCCAAAAAAGCTCCTTGATCAATGTGTTTCAATGGGGCTGTAGCACTGTTTGGCTGAAAGAATGATTTCTCAATTACAATCTGGTTTATCTGCAGTCGTAGTATTTACTTTAATCAAGGCAAGCTAATAGGAACTATTAACACTACTTTTTCTTCTCAAAAGGCCTTTATATTATACTATAAAACATGACTATATAACTGTATAGAATTATGATTATTTTGAATTTGAAAAAAAAAACAAACAGATTTTACAGACACCTCGACTCTGTCTTCCTTTGAAAGGAAAAACATCTATTGTATGCTCGTACATGCATCGATAAAAACAAAGTATTTGATGCAGAAAACGCTGTAGAATGAACCGTGCCCTTGTGGAATCGGAGACAGCAGAACCCTCTAACCTAAGGCCTATCAAACGGACAGGTGTGAAAATACATCAACTTATCTTGAGGTGTTCCTCAAGGTTCCTTTCTTGGACCATTACTCTTTTGAATCTGCCAGTGACTTTACTGTATTCTCAGATAAATGTGTATTTTATTTGAAAGAGAAAAAACATGTCTTAAAAAATAAAATCCATTTAGTGTGCCTTTTGAATTCAGAGTTAAGGATGTACTCTGTATAGAAAACACAATAAATCAAACCAGGGAATTTCATATAACCTAGGCTCTGTAGCCAGAGGAATTCCTTCACCACATCTACTCCATTACGCCTAAAATAACTTGCCGGAAAAAAAGTCTATTCATGAGACCAGCTTCAGGTGTGTTTGGGGGAGAACGCATCATGCTCTCCAAGCACACCGCGTGAACGCGAAGCCCCGTCTGAAAGTCAATGCGGAAAAATGCCAACCGCTCCAAGACCACAATCATCTCAGATGATGGCTGGTGGAGTAGCGCTGCGGCAGCCGCCAGACACCCTGCCAAGATTAATGAAGCCTCGAGAGGCCACGTCACTGACAGGTGTTCTTTATACTCCATCACACTCATCACACAGAGGCTTCCAGAAAGTTAGCAAACACTCTTTTTTGGGGGGGGGGGTTTGAAAAACAGTGCTGGCCACCCGCCGAATCAGTGCGGCTAATCCTTGAAACCTTGAAATGGACGCTTGTGATGAGTGGAAAACTGTAAAACCCAACCAACTGGCAAAACTTTCTCTTCCTCAGGAAGCATTTTGTCTCCAAATTTTTTGAAAAAAAAAAACCACTTAAAACTCAATTCAACTCAGTGCTTAATTTATCAATTTTGCCTTACAGCCTTGGCTCTGTCTTGCTTAAAGAAATGTCTAAAATACGGCCAAGATCCCCCACCCCACCCCTCACCCTGTAACCCAAGAGGAATGGAGTCCGCGCAATGTAAAGTGTCACCATGAACACCACCACTTCATCCGATATCGTCCAACAGCTAAAAGAGGAAAATATCTATTGCGCACTGTGTGTGTGTGTGTGTGTGTGCGTCTGCACATGTGTGTGTGTGTGTGAGAGAGTGTGTGCGTACTGTACATCTGTGTGTGTGTGTGTGTGCGTCTGTGTGCGTCTGCACATGTGTGTGTGTGTGAGAGAGTGTGTGCGTACTGTACATCTGTGTGTGTGTGTGTGTGTGAGAGTGTGCGTATACATCTGTGTGTGTGTGTGTGAGTTAAGAGCAGACTGAGTGAATGAGTGAACAGGTGAATGAGTGAGATCTAGTGCATAACGTGCACAGCAGTGCGCATGTAAACGCATGAATGAGTGGGCGGAGTTACTGAAGGGGGCGTGTACAAATGGAACATGTGATCTCTGACAGCGCCCCCTCCACATTTCTATCCCCTGTAAAAAACGCATTAGTCCGGTCTTAATCACAGAGACCATATATTCTACTGTGCTGAAACCTGCACTGCAGGCAACATTTAAAAAATAATAAAAATAAAATAAAGATATTTACACAGCAGCATGTTTAGTTTTTTTTAAATTATTATTTAAATACTGAAACAGATTGTTTCTGCTGGGAGGCTAAGATAATATAAGATAAGACAACATAATGACCAGAGCAGGCCATTCAGCCCAACGATGCCGCCATTTCCTGACTTTGACAGATAATACGCTGTGGTTTCCTTTTTTGGGGGGGATTTAGGGGGGTGCGCGGGGGTTCTGAACTCGGTTGCAGTTTTGCTTTCATTTAGTCAGCCGTTGGAAACCCCCCCAGGGGGAAGTCCCGGTGCTTCCCGGCGGTTCCAGGCGGTAACCACGACACTGACACCGCTGAGCCAGACTCGCCCTCGATCCGGTTCTGTCCCGATTAGCCCCACACAAGAACGGCCCGTTTTTACACAAAAATCAGAGACCGACTGATGCTCCACAGCAAGCCTGGGTGGGGCTAGTTAGGAACATAATAAGAGCAGAGGAGGAGAGAGAGAGAGAGAGAGAGAGAGGAGAGAGACCGAAGAGTGTGAGGAAGAGGCTGGACTCATCTTCATCACAGGCACAGTCCTGCTGCCCAGCTCAGGTCAGGGAAGATGGAGGACGTGCCCCCCCCCCCTCCATGAAGGGCAGTTCTTAGTCAGGACACCTGATCCTGTAAGAACAGACAGATCTCCCCACCGACCCCCCTGCCCCGACCCCACTCCGGCCGCCCCATACCACAGGCCACCCACCCTCTCTGCTCCCACACACACACACTCACGCCCACTGACACACTTACCCACTCACACACTTACACCTGCTCAAACACACACGCTCAACCACTCACACACACAAACACACGCTCAACCACTCAGCCACTCACACACTTACACCTGCTCAAACACACACACACTCACACACACACTCACACACTCACTCATTCACTCACTCCATTTTGCCGACGCTCTTATCCAAAGCGACACACAATACGTGCGTACCGAAGGTCGTTCACCTGCTCACACCTCCTCACACCCGCTCGAACCCGCTCACCCACGCGCACAAACCGCCAAAGTGCTTTATGACCTCACTGCACCGTCATTACAGCCGACAGGGAGAAAACAGGGGCCTGTGCTGTGCTGGGGGGCCCAAACAGCCAGACTACCTGAAACCAAGTGAACCTCCCCCCAGAAAGGCCATGGACTTACTGGTCACAAAGAGCCTGAACAACCACCCCCCACCAACAAACAACACATGCACACAGACCATGATTGCCCAGAGACTGGAAAATCCGCTCAACTCATACAGTTCAGTCCATTCCTAATTTAGTGCTGCTCTCAAAACCCTCCTCCTGAAGTTCATCCCTGAAAAAGATCAATAGGAAATCTGGGAAAGACCAAGCCTAAACCCACAAAAAAATCAACAAGTGGCAAAAATGTTTTTAAAAATATTTTCAAAACAAGCACAGTTCTGTATACGGTAGGCCATCCTGCCCGTGACGGTAATGCTGTCAGGGGAAGGTGCTCTGTAACCATCTCGACAGCTGAAACAGGGAAAACAGAACTCTGCTGTCCAAAATGGCCGACACAGCAAAAACGGCAAACGCAATCTAAGCGGAAAACACGCTGTCAGCTTGTACACAGACGACCAGGTGTCCTCAACCCCTTGGTCCTGTAGGGTCACAGCATCTAAAAATGTTTGGGTAGGAGCGCTTCCTGGACTCAAATTGACTTTGTTTGAGGTGCTCTTTGGATGGGATACGTATAGACATCAAAATCAAAGAAAACTCCAAGGCACTCTCTTTTTTTAACAATTAAAATGCCTTTATTGTTGTGGCATGGTCATACTAAACCTTTAAAAACAAACTCCGATGCGTTTCAGCATCACGCTTTCGTCAGGGAGTCAGAGCATCTGCTGGATTTGTTACCACCTTGAAATCAGTAACCAGCTCAGATCCAGGAAACCAGGTGAGGTGAGTTACCTGTGTAACAAACTGCTCTGATTGATCCAGTGAGTGCTGAGTGACAATACAAAAAAAACACCAGACTCAGCAGTTTTCCAAGACCTGGGTTGAGGATCTTGGACCTGGGTTGAGGATCTTGGACCTGGGTTGACCCCTTTTTTAAGGATGAGGATAAGATCCTCAAAGAAAGGGGACCCTTAATCTTCTTCTGTATGCATTTCAGAAAACACTAACGTATGTCCCGAAATGCTTCACAACAGAGGTGCTCTCAACAGACCAGGTATAACCTGAGAGACGGTAAATTTATGAGAGGGACTTTTCAGATGACTTATTTCATGGCTGAACTGAAACACATGAACTCATTGGTTTATGCCGTAGTGTTTGGAAAAGATTCTTGGCACATATAACTCCATTTATTCCACTCAACTGCCCCCCCACCCAATTCAAAATAAGATTTGATTATTGAAGATGCTCTTTGAGAGGGGCATCAGTATTTTGAGTCCCCGCAAATAATGAAGAACACTGCAATTTTAGTACTATGCAAGAGATTACTTCTTCTCAACTCAATTTCCTTTAAATGCTGCAGTTTATTTTCTTTAAATCACTATCAGCAGTACATTTTCTGGAAATGCTGTACCATGTTTTCTTTAAATTCTGTAGTTTTATGCTTTATGTTTATGTTTTAATTACTGTACTGTATTTTCATTAAATGACGTGCTGTATTTTCTTTAGATGCTCTATCCTATTTTACTTAAATGCTGTATCCTATTTTACGTAAATACTGTATCGTATTTTCCTTAAATGCTGTATCCTATTTTACCTAAATTCCGTGCTCTCTTTCTTTTTTGACATCACAATTATTTGGGCCTGTTCTGTTTCATCATCAAAATGGCAACAATTCATTTACAGTCATTACTGTTGTCATATTACTTACAGTTACAGTAGCCTCACTCCATTAAGTTTTGTAAAGGACTACAGCGAGTAATTAAAAATAAACAAGTAATTAAACAGAGTAATCTCAAAGCTGAATAAACAATCATTACTAAACACATGGCTACCATACTTCATTTCAGCCCAAGTAATGACTGTAGCGTCTATCTCTCATTTACAATCAAAGAAACAGCATTATTAGGGGGATTAGTGTTTCTTAGACCAAAATATGTGCGTTCATTTGCAGGAAAATCTGCACTAGACAGTGTACTTTAAAATGTCAACCCTACCTTCTATTAAACCTGCCAGTGTGTCACACGCAGGCATCTCTCAGCCTACAAGTCAATCAAAAGTTCAATCAAAAAAAAAAATCACACAATTTTTGAATGGCGTCAGTTTCAGTTTCCTCACCGGAAGAACAAAATGTGACCGACGCAAAGCCGACGCACCCGTAAACGTAGCCTACGGCATGCCAAACAAAATCAGAACACGACACCTGCACTGTTCCTACGGTTAACGGGAATGATACCTTGCATCGACAGAAAAAAAAAAAGAAAGAAAAAAAAACTACGGTAGCCACTGGAGGACACTTTTCACTGAACACAAACACCTTGTGAAAATGTGAGTGTGTGTGCATCAGTGCGAGAGCAGAGGTGCGTGCCACGGAAACATCCCTCTGGTTCGCAGAAATATTGGGCAGAAAAAAAAACCCACCCCTACCTGTGCGTCAGACGTAACGGCCTCATCTCTCTCCCCGCCGCGGACGAAAAGGTTCCACAGCCTCTGCAAGAGGAAGGAGGCCAGCAGGCACAAGCTGCCCGCTATCCAAACGTCTCTGTCCTTCAGGAGGGAGTCCATGGCGGGACGGGCCGCTCTGAGCAAGCCGGCAGCGTTCCCCCCCTCACCGGCGAATTCAGATTCAGGGTCTCCCGACGACGCCGGGCTCTCTCTCTCTCTCTCTCTCTCTCTCTCTCTGAGGGCTGAGTGTCAGCAGAGACGCTGAATTACGAAAGTATGCACCCCCCCACTCAAAGGGTCTACCCAGTCACACAGCACAAACCCCCTCCTCCATCGCCCCCGTCACCCCCCTCCCCCCTCCTCTCACTCAAAGGTCCTGCCCAGGCACACTCCACAACCGCCCCCCCCCCAGCACTGAGACCTATAAGGAATGGCAGGCTGTCCGTGTGATGAGAAGGGGACAGGTGGCGGGGGGGGGGGGCAGGCTGTACCGCGGGGCTCGATGCCCGAAACCGTTAGCAGAGACCCGCGGTGTCCGCTGACCCTAAAGACACAGCGCCTTCGGGGGGGGGGCACGCGTGCTCCGGGGGGTTCTGAGACGCGCCCCAACCCGCTGGGCTTTTCCTGGGAGTTCCGTGAGCCTGCTGACCTATTTGGAACTGGCAGGTGTAAAAAAAAAAATTATTATTTTCATTTCATTTTTTATAAAAGTTCATTAAAACTTTTTAATAGTTAATATTAACTAGAAAGGTTACAATTCCTGAAGGAATTGTGTGGGCTTGCTTACTGATGGGTATGAGCAATATGGTTTGTGGACTGTAGAGGGCGCCTACATGAACATTCTACAATGCTTTCCTATGGGGAAAAATTGCTCACAAAAAGTTAAATATTTCCAAAAGTTTAGAATTTTTCAAAAACCTGAATACTTCTGGAACTAGCCGGTCTTTTTGGTGTAAAAAGTTTGAATGTAGTGCAAAAACTGTAGGACTAGTTAGAGCTAGAAAGATCGGGCGGAAAGTGCAGATAATAAAAAAAAATATGAAAGATATCAAGAGTGAGCTGAAGCAAGCCCACTAATAAAGGGACGTTTGTTTTGAGGGACATCTTTCCTGTCCATTTAAAAACCTGGTCAAACACCAAAATGCTCATCTTGGTTGCATGTGCAGTGTGTGTGCATGCGTGCCAGATGCTTACATGCACCTGCATGCAGATTTGCAAGCTGTAGTTGATTACACATGTGCAGGTGAGTGAGGATGAAATTAATGCATCACGTTTTAGTATATGTTTGCCTGTGTGCAAGTGTGTGTGTGTGCGTGTGAGAGAGACAGATGAAAATCTGCCCCGTGCATGTGTGTGTGTGTGTGTGTGAAAGAGAGAGAGAGGAGAAAGAGAGAGATAGAGAGACAGACAGGCAGAGACAGAGTGAATCTGTCCTGTGCATATTTATGTGTGCCTGTGTGTGTCTGCATGTGTGTGAGTGAGAGTGAGAGAAAGTGAGAGAAAGAGAATGAGAGAGAATGAGAGAGAGAGAGAGGTTGTGTGTTTTTATGGCTGGTGGGACAGATCCCTTAGCCACTCCCGCCTGACATCACTGTTTGATGTCAGCATTAAGCTCCGCCCCTGCAGAGCACAAAAACCATCGCCACGCCCTGGGAGGCATTTGCCACTTGGTATTGGCCCGGGTACTAAATGGAAGACTAGGGGATTGTGGGGGGCATGCGGTATGGAGAGAGGGGTACGGAGGCCCCACGGGGGGGGGGGGGTACATGACTCCTGTCACCGATACATTAAACCCCATTTCGCGGAGCCCCAGGAATCCGAGGGCTGACAGCTTTCTGTCTAAAACGAGAGAGTGATTTATGGACCCCCCCCTCCCCCCTCCCCCCTGAGCCGACTTTGTACTCAAATGAACCTGCTCAAGAGGACCGTCCCGAAGCTGAGGCACGGAGTTTAGCCGAACTCCGAGCACCTGGGAGCGGAGTGGAGCGGACCGCTGGGGTTTGCGGGTTCGAACTTCAGCCGGGGGCAAAGCACTGCAGGCCCTTTGGCCCTTGCCTGCAGTCACCTGCACTGATACTGAAAACAGCTGGCTGCTTAAATTACAGAATGTGCACACACCTTCATACACTAGTGTTTCAGGACCTAAAATGGGTCACCAGGGTATATGAGTCTGTAGTCCGCTAGGCTATGCTAAGTATGCGTAATTTGACAGGTCGATGAAAGGTGCTAAATTTCTCATTTGGGTCCCAGAATAAAAAAAAAATAATAATTACAAATTTGTGTCTCAGTATTAAAATGTTTAAGTGTTTTATACAACATAAAAAACAGGCAGAGAGAACGCACAGTGACATTGGAACCAGTGCCGCGCTGCCACCTAGTGCTGCAACAAAGGTACTGACATAACTCAGGGGGAGCCACTTAAAACGAGCAAACGAAGAGCAGCTAAGCATTTCTATCCTATTTGTATGCAAAGCAACAAACAAACAAAAACAACAACAACAACAACAAAAGAACACCCAAACAGAATTTGAAGCATTGACAGTTTTCACAGATGTGAGAAAGTGTCCAGGTTCAGAAGGGGACCACGGAATTCCCTCTGACAGCGCGGAACACTGGCAGGGTTCCGGAGGGTTCCAGAGGGTTCTGGAAGTCACTGGAATTCTCTTCTGCAAGTCGCTCTGTACTAGAGTGCCTGCTAAGAGACTGTACTGCAATGCAATGTAATGTAATGAGGTGGTATGCTAAAGAGCAAAGGGGGGTACATTAGAGGTAGGGACAGGGGCTCCCACGGGGGCTTCTGGGGTATCTGGTTTTGTCGTGAACAGGCCTGTATTTAAATAGACCCGTGTTCTTGGATTACTGCTGCGAAGTGGTGGGGGGTGGGGGGTGGGGGGGTTGGTGCACACGAACGTTTGCTTAGCGACAAGCACACGCGTCTTTTGTGATTGGCTCTTTCTTTTTTTTTTAAAGTACCCAATAGGATTTGGTTCTGAGAAAGATGGATCCAAGTGGCTGGATCGAATGGCATATTTATGAAAGTTGGGGATTTTCCTCATTATTTGTATCCAATTGCAAGTTAAACTCTATGGTGTTAAAACAGGCTTTGCTTTTACCACTTTCCTGATGCAGAGGGGCTTGGGGCGGAGTCCCAACTTGTTCCCCTCTGCCACTCATTGGAATGCATTCCGTGGTTGCCAAGCAGCCAGAAGCGTAACTCCACTCCTGGGTTCCAGAGTATGAAGCTCATGTGGGCATCAGAACTCTTCGGCTAAAATCACGGGACAGTCACTCTGATTGCTAAATTAATTAAGAACTTCTGTTAGGACACCAGCTACAGCTGTGCCCATCAATTTTCATTCGTTTTCTCATAAGTAAAAATACGTATTTACGCATTTGTGCAAGAATGCCGGGCGTCTCCAAGATCTCACTGGAAGTAAGTAAGTGCAGTACCAACAGGAAGCTTTGCTGTATTGCATTGCACAGCTTCTAGTAAAACCAGGAATGAGTCAAACTACTTTGCATTTGGAGTGATATTTCCATCCCAATGCCGTTTAGAAATCTTACACAAAGGACACCCATACATATTCATTAATGCAATGTTGTATACAACAGAATTTACTGAAACAGCACAATGGTTGGTCTGGGGGGTAAGCTTGAAATTACAAGCAAAACAGATGCCTCGGTTACGTTCAGAACCAATCAGAACTGAAGGGGTTAACCCGGGAGGCCAATCACAGCTGAATGGATTAACCCGGGAGGCCAATCAAAACTGAATGGATTAACCCGGGAGGCCAATCACAACTGAATGGATTAACCCGGGAGGCCAATCAGTTAATGCCAACAGTTTCAAATGCAAACGGCCAATCAAAATATCCTTGCCACAGAGGACATTGATATAATTTGAAAACTGCATATTATTTCACTTATCCCCACATCTGCCTTCATCCCTTCATTCCTACCCTAAATCCACCCTTATGAAATCACATCAAGTGCACTTGCATAGTAGCTGCACTCTGTGAGCAAATTCAGTTTAGTGAAATCACATCTGCTGACAACCTGTTAATGCAAAATGAGACAAATTCACACAGTAACCCAATCAGAATAGGCATATAAATGTGTAATTGGGGCAAAAGTGACTTACTGTCATCTTTTTAAGGAGAAAACGTATCCGGGGCGCCACCGTGTGGTCTTTTCCGTTTCATTCGGCTTCATTTTTTCAAGAGAAAATGTCTCCCTCTAGCGGAGATGTTTGTGTACCGCTGATAATACAGGTCACTAACTTGCAAGATGGTCGTGCATCCACGTGGGGTCGCTGCACAACTATATAAAAGCCCACCCGTTCATTTTATCGGAACATCTTTGCGTGCTTACAAAACGATACTAGACCGTTTTATTTATTCTAACTATAAACAAAAACCGTTTATATTTGCCTTCGCAGGAAATGCCGCAGAGTTGCGGTTGCCAAACTGGATGTAAATCGTGGGTCAATTGCTGGGATTGCACTGGGGCATGAGAAGAAGTAACACATGGCCTAACAAACTTTCAGCCCGATTTCATAGAAGTCAGATCAAATAGGTCACTCGATGCATTTACTGAACTAGTAATAGTATACCTGCAGTTGGTTTTACATATAAAAATTAACATTTCAGTTCCATTTTTGAACATATGGCAAAAATGGAAGGGGGGGGGAGGGGGGCAACGGGTTCAGGTCTATCTGGCGCTAACTCTTATTGAACTCATTTGCACTCTTATTGAAGCACTTCCTGTGACATCACAGTATCTAGCCCACACTGACGCTCTACAGTACGGCACAGGTTAGCACCAAGGGATCAGAAACACGATGGAATGGAATCTTATTGAAGCACTTATTGTGACATCACAGCACGTAGTCCTCACTGAGCACGATGGAACCACAAACATGATGGAATGGAGTCTCATTGAAGCGCTCATTGTGACATCACAGTATGTAGCCACGGAGGTCACCACGGGGTCACACACCTCCTGATGGACGCCTCCCTGCTGCTCCACGTGCTTGAGCTCCCAGAAGCACCTCAGGGTCTCCACCCGCTCCAGGTAGTGGAAGAAGGCCAGCTTGTCGTGCCGGAGGCTGTTGGAGCGCGTGCGAATGGCGTTCAGCCCCACAGCCTTGCTGGACGGGGGAGAGGGGGGGCACTCCTGCTCCTGACCCGCCTCCTGGCGTTCACCGGCAGGGGTCACCCCCGAAAGGTTCCCACAGTTCGCTGGCTTTTTATCCACGCTGCCGTTATAATAAAAAAAAAGGAAACAAACAAAAATAAAAATAAATGACTGTAAAATTGCTGATTTGCACACAGTGCCCCCTTAAGCTTTAAAAAGTAAGTAAATAGTAAGTAAGAAAGTACATTACATTATATTACATTTATTTAGCAGACGCTTTTATCCAAAGCGACATACAAAAGTGCATTTCATGGTTATTGAACAACTACAAAACAGGTTCAGTAATAGTGAGTGAGTTCAGGACTTGTGTTCGCCTTAGTGTAAATTTTTTTGTTTGTTTTGTGTTTCTATGCGTTTGTGTTTTCACAATAAAAAAACATGATTGATGCCCCCATGGTTTAATAATAGAGGATTTTTAAAATATAAATCACATCTTCAGAAGAAAAATGAATGACACTTTTGTTGTTAAATGCAATCAAGCAGAGGCAATATCAACCATTGACCATATATATACATGTTGTTTGGAGTTATACAATTAATATATAGAGTATTTTTTGCATAATTTAATTTCAATGAATGGACTGCACTCTAAGATTACAGCGTCAGCCTGCCCTCCTGGCCACAACTTCAAAGCACAACCTTCTTGCCGGCGCATTTAAAAGCACCTGCCCGACTAGCACCTTTCCAAGAGAAAGATCTTCCTGTTTTGTCCAGTCAGGAAAACAATTTAAATAGCCGGCTGTTTTCTGCCGTTTTAACAGACACCAACTGGCCACATACCACAAAACAAATCACCCCCCTCCCCCCCATCAGATAAGTTAAGCGCTTCTTGTTACTATTATTCAAGCCCCAATCGTCCCATGTAGGATTGTTGTCACACAGAGGGCAGAAACCCCGGGCGTGGCACTCTCGGGGTTTGGGGTGGGGGGGCAGCCCCGTCCTTTCACAGGGATAACGGCAGGTGCTGACGGGCGATGGGAGATCCGGCAGCTGCTGGGGGGGGGGTCCGAGTGGACTATTCTTACACCCTGAGAGATCAAACCAGGTTCCTTTCCTGGCTTAGGGTGAATACGGAAAGGGCCCTGCAGCTATCAGTGTCCCAAAGAGAGCCCCCCCCAGCCTCTTAAAAAAAATTAAAAATGTACTTGTTCTGTCAGAGTGCCTCAGGGCTGCACCCCTCCCCATCCCCCGGGAATTCACAGGGCGTATTGTTTATGCGGAAAGAAGCGTTCCTCTTATTAACTGCGAGAGACCCAGACCCCAGACTTTCACAACAACACACTGGTTTTTTGGGGGATTTTTTTTTTGTTTAGGCAGGAGGGGGAGGGGGGGGGGGAGAGATCCCAAAACAGTGAAATATGACCCCCATAACAAATGTACTGTTGACAAGAATGGGGCTTAGGAGACAGATGAGCCGAGGCGGGCAGATGCCAGGCTGCCCGCGCCCCTGCAGCGCCAGGCTGAAAGCTGAGGCGGAGGGCGCTGTAAGTCTACACCGATTCATTTATCAGACGCACTGGGACCGGCAGCGACAGCACCTCTAAACCCGCACAGCAGGGCCCGAGGAACTCCAGCAGAGTCACACGCACACAAAATGGCCGCAAAGCAGTGAGAGAAAGAAAGGAAGGAAGAAAGAAAGTGTGCGTGTGCAGAGCAACGCTGTAAATCGCACCGCCTGTCATCGGCACCCCGTTGGAAGACAGCCACTAGTCAGGGTGAAAGAGAGGGAGTGCCAGGGCTCGGTCGGCGAGGGGAAACCAGGACACTCAGAGGGCCACGCCTACTGTACACTGCACTGGCTACGCAGGCGCGCACACACCTGGGTAACATTACAAATCAGACCCAGGTAAATTCTCGTCCCGACCGAGCGCGTGGCAACAGCCAACAGACGGCGATGCCATTGGCCGCCCCCATGTGATCCAATCGTATCTGTTTGTGTGCGAGCCCGGCACTAACAGCTGCACGCTCACGATCCGTGGCAGACCGCACCCCCCCCGTTACATAAGACCTTGACAAACCAGCATCACAACGCCGTGAGAAGCCCAGATGCCTGCCCCCCCACCCCCCAACCCCTTCCCTGGGGAGTTCTCCCGCGTGCCTATTAAAGATGCCCTCCTCTTATATAAGGAGCAAGCCTTTCGGGACAATGGTGATCTAACTGTTTTGGCAGCCTCTGGAATGGATGCTTGCTTGTTTCCCTTTGGGTGTTACCAGGGTGTTTTTGGCTGGACCGCAACAGCGGGGCCAGCCCCACAAACGCGAATGTCTGTGACTGAGTGACTGAGTGAGCGATGAAGTTACGCCATTGGTCGGCCAAGTTATGAAGTTACACCATTGGTCGGCCGGTCCAGCCATACACAAGGTTTTGACCTGGTCTTGTTTTATGACTTGGGAGCCTCCAGAAGGTCCAGGCTTTCCAAGTGGAGGGTCCCACAAACCTCGGGTCATCCGTTAAGCACTTGCGCTGTATTTTTAGGGGTTTTAGACGAGCCCGATGGAACACAAATGGCACTTCCTTTCGTGCAAAGCAATTTTTTTCTCCAGTAATCCTGCGGTTGGAAGCGCAGTCTAAAGTTAGGAGAGTGTCACGCAATCGCACACCCTCCCTCCTTCCATCCCTCCCTCCCTCTTTCCCTCCCTCCTTCCCCCTGTCCTTCCTGACTGGGAGAATTTCAGCACCACGGCGGGCTCTTAGGCTATAAAAAACAGTTGAATCTGTTTTCCGCAGCCCCTGTGGTGATTCGGAAGCGGTGTTTTAAGGCGAGGGCGCTGTGGTCCTGGACACAGTCAGGCGGCTGCTCAACCGTGCGGCTGCTCAAGCGGCCTTTCCTAAATTTCTAAATTCCAGCGAGAGTGGCCGCGTCACGCTAACCTCACGCTAACCTCACGCTAAAGTCACGCTAACGTCACGCTAAAGTCATGCTAACCTCACGCTAACCTCACGCTAAAGTCACGCTAACGTCACGCTAACGTCACGCTAAAGTCATGCTAACCTCACGCTAACGTCACGCTAACGTCACGCTAAAGTCACGCTAACGTCACGCTAATGTCACGCTAAAGTCATGCTAACCTCACGCTAACCTCACGCTAACCTCACGCTAACCTCACGCTAACGTCACGCTAACCTCACGCTTACGTCACGCTAACGTCAAGCAACACGGGGAGGGGGGGTGTTTTCCACAGAGGGCAGAGAGGCAGCCTCAGGTGTACCCCCCCCCCGGCCATCCAACCCCCACCCCGCCCCCTCCTTCGGGGGGGGGAGGGTAACTGACACACACAGATGGGGCGCGGTCCTGAGGTCCTTCTCTGCAGCGGCTGGGAGGGAGGAGCGATCTGGGACGGCGGGGGGGGCCCCCCCCCCCCGAGGCATCCCACCATTCGGAGCGTGGCGGGAGGGTTTTAAGAGTGGCCGCATGCCAAGATCACAAACACGAGGCGCCGGCCTCGATTAAACGCTCGGGTTTCACCCCCGCTATCTTTAAACCTTTTTATTTATTATGCTGATGACAACAATACAGATGTACGTTACCCTCGGCTTATATACCCTTGGGTTATACAGACTGGGATCTTTTTTTTTTGTTTTTGTTTGTTCTTTAGTTCTTCCTTTCTGTTCAGTGCAGCCTAAAACTTTGCTTTCTAAAACGAAAGAAGTCAGGACCGGACTGTGCGCGTGCTTGTTCGCACATTTGCAGGCCTCTTTGCTGACATGCAGGTGTGACTGTCATCTGGATGTGAAACAGGGGATGTGGCAAACAGTTTCAGCGGAAAGCACCAAACACACCGATAAAAAAAGAAAAAAAAAACCCAACACGATGACGGGCCTCAAAGATGAACCAAATACAGAAGTCCCGCAGGTCTATTTCCCTCCAGCCTCCGACACGCAGGACGTACACGAGTCCCTTTTAAGCACAGCTGAGCCCTGTTTGCGCCTCCCATCGGGTCACCAGCGCTGTGGCCACGGAAGCTGCTCAACGCAAAGGCTCTCGCGTCGGTGTAAAATTACCGTTCCATTAGTATTAGCATCCCCACTGCGTAGAGTGACCAGCGGGGGTCTGTAACCGTAGAAGTGCCCCCACCCCACCCCACCCCACCCTGCCCCGCCCTGCCCCCACCTCCCCCAAAATGCTTTTTTTCCTTTTCGTTTTTTTTTTTTTTTTTGCCGGAAACAATGCGACGGCTATTTTTGGTAGCTAAGCAACAGATGCAGATTCAGAATGTAAGAGGCTCTCCTCTCCAGAGCTTTTTTCTTTTTTTTTTTTTTTTAACGAACTTGACCCCCCGGTGCAGGACCTGTGCCCACTTGCGTTCATCGCCCTGGTGGAAATCCTGGGCAGACGTGACACATCAGCGTTTCCGTTTGCGGCAAAATTCTTTCCGAGGGTCATTTCCTGGAGAGTTCCTTGTTTATCTTTTTGCTTGGAATACAAAATAAATAAATGTGCTGCCCCAAAAACTCCAAAATAAGCCTCATTGAAGTTTCAGTCATCAGTATTTATAATCAATTCATAATTGTGATATACTATATTCAGCTAATAACGAGAACAGGCAGCAGTGCTTGTCAGAGCCCTTTTTCTGCCGTCACTGTTGTAAACAGTTAAATAAGAATCAATCGGGGCTTGTTTTGTGTGGGAAGTTTGTGGTGGACAGTTTTCCCACATAGTGCCAAATGCTTCAAGCAACCATGGACCTTTACAAAACCCTTTTTTCAAATCCACTTTTCGATCAAGCTCATCTGAGATTATGTACTCTCACAAGCAGCTGATGTTGGAGAAGAGAGATATTATGTTTCACTGGTACCAAACTTGCATGGATTCGATTGGTTCTGCCGGTTCAGTGGGTCTTGTACTGTAACCAGGTCCCATTCTCCTGGTACTCATCTACAGTGTTCACCATTTCAAATACACTACACTGTATATACATACTATATGCAAACTACTGTGTATAAAACACTACAGTGTACCCAGATGCCATCGCACACAAGAGGCTGCCCATTGTATTTTATTCTTAAACTGACAGAACGTGAACCATGGTGTCAGTTGGCACTTACACATGCATAGTGCTGTGTATTCCCATGTGGGAAAAAGATTCAAAGCATGGCTTTTGTCCGTGAATGTGATTACTGATACGCACCTGCACACTGTACGACTAGACTTGCGGCATTTTTATCTGGGCGTTAGAACACATTGCACGAAAACGGTACCAAGATGTACCTTTTAAAAAAAAAAAATTTTTAAACAGAATTTTCATGTTCTTATGAAACTGTTACATTATTAGCACCTGACTATGCTGAAAAGGCTAGCAAGGAGTGTTCAACCTTTTATGGCGTGAGATCACAAATACTGTATCTGTTGCAGATGTTCTTAACTAAACATTCTAATGCTGATGTAACAATCGCATTCTAATGCTGATGTAACAATCACATTCTAATGCTGATGTAACAATCACATTCTAATGCTGATGTAACAATCACATTCTAATGCTGATGTAACAATCACATTCTAATGCTGATGTAACAATCACAACCAGCGTTTGAAAGCAATGGAGTTCTAGAAAAAACATCGGGGAAAAACCCCCACTCTGCCGTGGTTTAAGCATACGTGCACAGAGAACAGAGATGCAGGGGGTGAACGTGCATGCAGAGTGTTGAGTAGAGGAAAACACATCACCTGGAAAGGTGAGGACAGAGCAGACCTACCTTTGAAATTTGGGCACACTGGCAATGCTTAGCACCTTCTTCTCCTTGCCCCCCATCTCTCTCTGGGACTCTTTCCCACCTTGCGCTGTTCCGTCCGTCCGTCCGTCCGTCCGTCCGTCCTTCCTCGGGTCGAGTGAAGGGTGTTGGAGTGAGGAGGGGGGGGCAGGGGTAGGTTTTCCTACCCGTGCTCAGCAGGGCACTGTCAGTCAGTCCTGTGAGAGACGGCCAAGAGGCTGCAGATTTTTGGCGGGGGGGTACAGGTCGTGTCCAGGGGGTGGTAAGGCTGCCTCTGGGCGGGACGGCTGCAGGGGGTAACTCTGAGCACCACGGCGGGCAATCTGAGGAACTGAGCCGGGAATGTGGCTTGTTATCGTGGAGCGTGTGGAATCTCAGAGATCCGTCCCTGCGTCGCTCGTCTACGGGGGGGCGGGGTGCTGGGGGCTTGTAGGGCGGAGCGCTGGGTGGTGACATGGCAAGCGTAGCTACACCTGGTGCTCCCTGGACTAATCATGGTGGTGATTTATAAACCAGCTGGGTTTTCATTGGCAGATCAGTGTATCACTGTGATGTTGGCTTCTTTCTCTTTTTTCTCTTTTTCCTCTCTCTCTCTCTCTCTCTCCCTCCCTCCCTCTCCCCCCTCTCTCTCCCTCTCTCATGAGGCAGCTGTTTACTGTTGGCATGGACTTAAAACCCTTGAGTCCACCTGTCACGGTCACGCAGGTGCTCTGGACTTCAGGATAAAAGCGTTGAGCGTCATAAAGGCCTTGACTGTTCTATTGGAGTCAGGCAGGATTCTAAATTCTAAACAGTCCATATTCACAGGTCATTCCGATCCTGAGCTTCCAGGCCCAGGTAACGTTTGCTCTGCAGAACACGTCTGCTGAGCTGCAGGACCAGAGGACCCTCACAGCGAGTCAGGGACAGCCCGGGCCAGCTGACACCCTCCCTGGGTGATGCACTGCTCCAGGGCTGTCAGCACTGGCACAGTCTGGATGGGTCAATTCCAGACCACGGGGTGTGTCCTTTCTCCTGGCCAACACCATCCCATGAAGAAACACCCAACCCCCCCCCACCCCCAAACACAACATGCCTGCGTTTCATTTCCAAATAACATTCATACTGACTTACAGGACATGCTGCACCATGTCAAACTTGCAGACATTGACTGTAAACCTGTGCTTTAAATGAAAGATGGTTTTTTCCCCCCTTCAGCGAACGGCCTGGAATGTTTCCATTTAAGGCTCAGATATCCAGAGACAGAGGGCTTGCAAACACGGTCCAAATTAGATTTATACCACACACGTGATTGGCTTTCCAAAGCCTACGCAGCAAAGGGCTGCGTGTCTGTCCTTCCTCCCTCTCCCTTGTATGGAATAATAAAATAATAATACTACGAACGCTAATTTAAATTAAAAAAGCCCAAAAACCCAGCTCTCCGCGTGAAGAATCAGATTTTACGGGGTGATCACTTGTCCGGCGTAACAGGAGCTCGACGTGCGGCTCAAAGAAATCCAAGAGGTATGTGAGCAGCGTTTTATCCGCAGGTCCGTGGGAGGCCGATGGAAACGGGTTACGGGGCACGCAGACGCCGCTTCCTTTCGTGCGTACTTCTCATTGCTCGTCTCTCCTTGAGTATCTAAACCGACGCCGATTAATATTCATTTCTCGCGGCAGTACGTGGTAAGTGCACGCGGTATTACTGAAGAACGCATCGTGTTGTGTATAATTAAAAAAGGGAGTAATTAAATATTTTTAATGTGTTGCTGTGGCGTCTCGTTGCGATCGCGTGCTTTGAGAGCATCTTCACCCATCTTTTTTTTTTTTTTGGCGCCATGAGAGAGAGAGAGAACATATGGGCTCGCTAATTAAGAACGTGACACTGCGCATTAAGCCAGCTACACTGGGCATGCGTTAGTCACCGCTCGTTTATAGCCTCCCATTTCACCCAGGCGTCCGTCGCGTGCGCCAGTACGTGTTACTGAGGAGCTGTGTTTGTGCTGAAACTCCACTCCTTCTCCACACCTTTTCAGCATTACAAGCAATGTATATTTCAAAAGGTTTTTCTGTTTAGTACTAACTCTTTTTTCTTTTTGTTTTTTTGCATTCCCATTTTTAGAGAAAGAAACTTAGTGCACAAAGGCCAGTAAGCTTTGGTCCAAATAGACTATAATGTATCAGGAACCTTTCACTATCGTTCTGATGGAAAAACTACAGCAGCCAGGCCACCTGTTCAGGGCAGTCTTTCTCAGGTACTGTTAACCCCTTCTCCCCCATGCCTGCGGGTTATTCAAGGTTTTGGTCATTTACCTTCACTGGCATCACCTGGCTGCATACCTGAAAGAAAACCCCCCATTTAACCCTCCGAAGAGTAGGTCTGTTGGAATGTTCATGCGATTGGTTGCCGCCACCCGGAATCCCAGGTGGTGGCAAACCATTGGCCAATAATGTTGCCAAGAGACAGGGTATGCCCCGCCCCATTCCCTTACCCCACGGCAACTCTTCTGCTCGATTGGGGTAGGTGGGGGGCACCCTTGTCGCACCCTTGAGCCTTCAGGAAATGTCCAGCTGTGAAATCGATTGCTTGCAAAAAAACATAAATATATATATATATATATATAAACACTGTAAGTTGCCGTGGCGACACTGTTGGGATTCCCTTACCAGCGGGTGTCAAGTGTCCCCTGTAATGGCCCGGCTCTGGAAAACCCCGCTGGTCACATCGCTCCCACATGGCAGGATCCGAGGCGTGGGAGTGTACGCTGAGGTGTGGGAGTGTACGCTGAGGCGTGAGAGTGATCTGAGGCGTGGGAGTGTACGCTGAGGCGTGAGAGTGATCTGAGGCGTGGGAGTGTACGCTGAGGCGTGGGAGTGTACGCTGAGGCGTGGGAGTGATCTGAGGTGTGGGAGTGATCTGAGGTGTGAGAGTGTACGCTGAGGCGTGAGAGTGATCCGAGGCGTGAGAGTGTACGCTGAGGCGTGGGAGTGTATGCTGAGGTGTGGGAGTGATCTGAGGCGTGGGAGTGTACGCTGAGGCGTGAGAGTGTACGCTGAGGCGTGGGAGTGTACGCTGAGGCGTGGGAGTGATCTGAGGCGTGGGAGTGTACGCTGAGGCGTGGGAGTGTATGCTGAGGCGTGGGAGTGTACGCTGAGGTCGTGAGAGTGTACGCTGAGGCGTGAGAGTGATCCGAGGCGTGGAGTGTACGCTGAGGGCGTGAGAGTGATCCGAGGCGTGAGAGTGTACGCTGAGGCGTGAGAGTGTACGCTGAGGCGTGAGAGTGATCCGAGGCGTGGGAGTGTATGCTGAGGCGTGGGAGTGTACGCTGAGGTGTGAGAGTGTACGCTGAGGCGTGGGAGTGATCTGAGGTGTGGGAGTGTACGCTGAGGCGTGGGAGTGTACGCTGAGGCATGAGAGTGTACGCTGAGGCGTGGGAGTGATCTGAGGTGTGGGAGTGTACGCTGAGGTGTGAGAGTGTACGCTGAGGCGTGGGAGTGATCTGAGGTGTGAGAGTGTACGCTGAGGCGTGAGAGTGTACGCTGAGGCGTGGGAGTGTATGCTGAGGCGTGGGAGTGATCTGAGGTGTGAGAGTGTACGCTGAGGCGTGGGAGTGTACGCTGAGGCGTGAGAGTGTACGCTGAGGCGTGGGAGTGTACGCTGAGGCGTGAGAGTGTACGCTGAGGCGTGAGAGTGATCCGAGGCGTGGGAGTGTACGCTGAGGCGTGAGAGTGATCCGAGGCGTGAGAGTGTACGCTGAGGCGTGAGAGTGTACGCTGAGGCGTGAGAGTGATCCGAGGCGTGGGAGTGTATGCTGAGGCGTGGGAGTGTACGCTGAGGTGTGAGAGTGTACGCTGAGGCGTGGGAGTGATCTGAGGTGTGGGAGTGTACGCTGAGGCGTGGGAGTGTACGCTGAGGCGTGGGAGTGTATGCTGAGGCGTGGGAGTGTACGCTGAGGCGTGGGAGTGATCTGAGGCGTGGGAGTGTACGCTGAGGTGTGAGAGTGTACACTGAGGCGTGAGAGTGTACGCTGAGGCGTGGGAGTGTACGCTGAGGCGTGGGAGTGATCTGAGGCGTGGGAGTGTACGCTGAGGCGTGGGAGTGTATGCTGAGGCGTGGGAGTGTACGCTGAGTCGTGAGAGTGTACGCTGAGGCGTGAGAGTGATCCGAGGCGTGGGAGTGTACGCTGAGGCGTGAGAGTGATCCGAGGCGTGAGAGTGTACGCTGAGGCGTGAGAGTGATCCGAGGCGTGGGAGTGTATGCTGAGGCGTGAGAGTGTACGCTGAGGTGTGAGAGTGTACGCTGAGGCGTGGGAGTGATCTGAGGTGTGGGAGTGTACGCTGAGGCGTGGGAGTGTATGCTGAGGCGTGGGAGTGATCTGAGGTGTGGGAGTGTACGCTGAGGTGTGAGAGTGTACGCTGAGGCGTGGGAGTGTACGCTGAGGCGTGAGAGTGTACGCTGAGGCGTGGGAGTGATCTGAGGTGTGAGAGTGTACGCTGAGGCGTGAGAGTGTACGCTGAGGCGTGGGAGTGTATCCTGAGGCGTGGGAGTGATCTGAGGTGTGAGAGTGTACGCTGAGGCGTGGGAGTGTACGCTGAGGCGTGAGAGTGTACGCTGAGGCGTGGGAGTGTACGCTGAGGTGTGGGAGTGATCTGAGGTGTGAGAGTGTACGCTGAGGCGTGAGAGTGTACGCTGAGGCGTGGGAGTGATCTGAGGTGTGGGAGTGTACGCTGAGGTGTGGGAGTGTACGCTGAGGCGTGAGAGTGTACGCTGAGGTGTGGGAGTGTACGCTGAGGTGTGGGAGTGTACACTGAGGCGTGAGAGTGTACGCTGAGGTGTGGGAGTGATCTGAGGCGTGGGCGTGTACGCTGAGGCGTGAGAGTGATCTGAGGCGTGAGAGTGTACGCTGAGGCGTGAGAGTGTACGCTGAGGCGTGGGAGTGATCTGAGGCGTGAGAGTGTACGCTGAGGCGTGAGAGTGTACGCTGAGGCGTGGGAGTGTACGCTGAGGCGTGAGAGTGTACGCTGAGGCGTGAGAGTGTACACTGAGGCGTGAGAGTGTACACTGAGGCGTGGGAGTGTACGCTGAGGCGTGGGAGTGATCTGAGGCGTGGGAGTGTACGCTGATGTGTGAGAGTGTACGCTGAGGCGTGGGAGTGTACGCTGAGGCGTGAGAGTGATCTGAGGCGTGGGAGTGTACGCTGAGGCGTGGGAGTGTACGCTGAGGCGTGGGAGTGTACGCTGAGGCGTGAGAGTGATCTGAGGCGTGGGAGTGTACGCTGAGGCGTGGGAGTGTACGCTGAGGTGTGAGAGTGTACGCTGAGGCGTGGGAGTGTACGCTGAGGCGTGGGAGTGTACGCTGAGGTGAGAGAGTGTACGCTGAGGCGTGGGAGTGTACGCTGAGGCGTGGGAGTGTACGCTGAGGCGTGGGAGTGATCTGAGGTGTGAGAGTGTACGCTGAGGCGTGAGAGTGTATGCTGAGGCGTGGGAGTGATCTGAGGTGTGAGAGTGTACGCTGAGGCGTGGGAGTGTACGCTGAGGCGTGAGAGTGTATGCTGAGGCGTGGGAGTGATCCGAGGCGTGAGAGTGTACGCTGAGGTGTGAAAACGCCCTGCGGTGAAGTTAAAGGGGACACTGGAGCTCCCGGATTTTAAATGGAAGGGGTGCTGGGTGTTAAAGCGGGGGTGGAGTGGGGGGGGGTGTGGCGGGAGTGGTGTTGGAGGGGTTGGCAGGAGTGGTGGCGGGGGGGGAGGTTGGCAGGAGTGGTGGGGGGGGTTGGCAGGAGTCGGGGGGTGGCTGGCTGTACTGATGCTGTCGGGGTGTAATAGAAGAAAACTACTCTGGGTCTGTTCAGAGGGCACTCAGAGATTCAGATTTACTTGTTGTGGGGCAGGAGGGGGTGTCATGGGATACGTGTTTGGAAGCCTACCCCTCCATAATTGGAGAGCTTATTGGAGAGCGCCAGACAAAACTGCCCCCGATCCCCCCTGGTGACAGCCTCTCCCCGAGGGGAACGATCAGTGACAGCAGCTGGGCTCTCATGGGGAACAATCTGCCAATCTGGCATCTCCGCGTCCACCCACGCTGTCCACCTTGAACCCCGACAGTCACAGGCTGTTTTATTGACTACCCCCCCCCCCCCTTCCCCAGCCCCCCTCCCTCCTAAAACCACTGCCTCCCCAATCTCCCACCCCACCCCCGCTCACACCTTCAACAGCTCATCTCCTCCTCCATTCTGATATCGCCCTGATTCCATCATCAAACGACCCTTTGATCAGGATGGCCGGTGCTGTCCTCCATTCACCCGGAACAAACTTCCATAATCACTTTTTTTTTTCTTTTTTAAAAAGAACAATTTTTGTCACTTTTTTTGTTGTCATTTTACACCATAATGGGTTAAAAAGGAGAGGCTAAAAAGGGCCTGGTCGCCTAATTCGGGAGGGTTTTTGTGACAAGGAGTAACAAACAATGCCGTCGTACTAGTGTGGACTATAGATGCGGAGTGGCCTTGGCGTGATCCACCCAGGTTCTGGTTAAGCGTTGTCATGGTGACTCAATGCTAGGAGCGCAGGCAGTTAGATTAGATTAGCGTGTCAGTGGCCGGGCTGCCGGCCGGCTGTTCCAGAGAGCAGGAGCTCCGCCCTTTTTTGCCCTGTTGTGCTGTTGGGACGGGTGGTTACGGGACAGGGGGTTCAGATGCGCCCACCCCCCCCCCCCCCCACCCCCCACACTCTCAGTCTTTCACACTTTAGACGCCGCCACTGGGACTCCAACCGGGGCCCCAACAGAGCCTCTCCAGGAGCCACCTGCCACGCCCAGACTGCCCCCCCTCCCCCCACAAACGTCCCAATGGGGGAGATGGGGGGTCCAGCTGTCACCTCATTCCCGCCAGCTCATTTGGGGCGCAGCGCTGGGATTGAGCTGCCGGCTTTGCTAATGTTTGTTTTGGACTGCCACTGGAGTCAAATGGGGGGGGGGATGGGGAGAGGGGTGGGGGGGCGACTAAGGGAGAATCCGACCATCCGAAATAGAAATTTAAACACGGCGCGGGGGGCAGGCGAGCAGCACCGTGGAGTGGGACGGGACGGGACGGCCCGGCGATCCCAAAAACGACAGCGGGGACGGTGTTGGGGCTCAGGTGAAAGTGGACACCTGTTCACCTGTTAAGCAGGATGGCAGTGGCACCAGGTGCTGAGGTGGACTTCCTGTCCCAGGGGTCTCAGGTTCAGCGTTCATCCCTGGGCAGGTGGCCACAGATCGTACAGTAAACACGACGGCTTCACTACACCAATAAAAAAAATGTTTGAAGTTGAGTTATGAACTCCAGAAACCTGCCATACCGTCGTGGAATATCTGTATCACTCTGGGGCATATTCAGAACCCACTGCGTCACTCTATTTCTCTGAGCTGTCGTCCCGTGAAATTTGGGAGTGGGTAACCTGGAGCGGTGCCGGTTCTCAGTCCCGGGGGGAGTACGAGTTTCCACGCCTTTGTGAGGGAGAGAGATCAGAAAGGAGGGGAGGCTCTTCTTCCCAGAGTCCTGCCTCTGCCTCTCGAAGTTCACGTCGGCTCCGTCCACGCTCCCCCCTCTCTCTCTCTTTTTTTTTTTTTTTGGGGAAGGCGCCAGAGAGCACAGAACGGCCTTCTCCGGGGGGACAGAATGTTCCCATCGCAGCTGGCTGCAAAGCCTGGGAGGGGGGCGGGGGGCGGGGAGGGGGGGGGCGGAAGAAAAAGAAGTCATGTTCAAGTGTCTCTCTGACAGATCGCTCATTGTCCGGGACCAGCTGGAGACCCAGCGGAGGCCGGCTTAAACAAGCAGCCTGTTAGGTAACCGGAATTTTTAAGGGGAGCTTTATCTTGTGAGCCCCGGCTGCCGGCCGTCCCGACTCCACGCCGCAGAATTCCGCCGAAGGTGACGACCACCTTTACCGTAAGGATGACTAATGGCGCAAGAGCCCAGCATGAGGCAACGGCTGAGGAGATGAAGTCTGTTTTGTTCCCTGACCTGCGTCATCATGTAAGGGAAGGAGCAGCGTGGCTGTGCCAACGCTGCCCCCTACTGGCTGGGATGCCCCCTGGTGCAGTACAATGGACATTGATTTCGGAGAAACAGCGCTTTCTCTCTCTCTCTCTCTCTCTCTCTCTGATCTGAATATCAGGAAAGGACACACTCAAAGTAAATCTATGTAAACGAGGCCTTAGTATTTGAATCGCTCATGAAACCACGAGGCTCCTGGCTGCCCCCCTGCCCACTGCCCCCCTCCCCAATTTTGGTTTGTTCCGTCGATGCTGGTCCCAGGCTATGTTACTATTTCAGAAAGGGAGGGTACTTTTTACAAGTCGGGTTCGGTTTTAACGGTGAAACCCAGCAGCCGTGATGCAGGTCTCAGGCCACCGGTGGTTTCCCGCTCTTTTACGGGGAAACCCAGGCGGGACACCGGGGGCTTTCCGTTGGCCGGTGGCAGTTAAATAATAAATAGTTACATTAAAGGCACTGACTGTGCGAGGTCTATTCCTGCTCAAGCCTCCATTTTACTGAAGCTCTGTTGGGGAAGGCAACTTTGTCAACAGCTAAGGGGTGTGGTTACGGTAGAAGTCGATTAGGAAAATAAAACCTCGCTAGTGAAGTAGCATACGTCAATGTAATCTGATTTTTAAAATATAAAAAAAATTCATTAATTCGACTATATCTGTGTTCTTTCGACAGGGTGCGCTCTTGCACGTTTATACTCGGTTTTTAGAGAATAACCAGCCATGGACAGTCTGGGCAGTGCCAACACGACGTTCGCTTTGGATCTCTTCCGAACCCTGAGCGACGTCGCCGGCGAGAGCAGAAACGTCTTCTTCTCACCGCTGAGCATCTCTTCGGCTCTGGCCATGGTCTATCTGGGGGCGAAAGGACACACCGCCGATCAAATGGCAAAGGTAGGCCACGTGAGAAGTTGGGCTGGCTCTGGCTTCCGCGGACTTCATCGTTTGATTGGCTTGACTGCTCACTTCACACGTGCGTACAGTGGCGTCGTGCGCAGACATCGGCCCAGATGCTCCGGCGTCGATCCAGCAGTTCGTTTGGGGTTATGTGTGGTTTAGTTTAGGGTTGCTCTTCGTCTCTGTAGCTACTGTAGCCTATGGCTTGGCAGGCTGAACATCTCGTCTCTTTACCTAATACCGTATAATGAAAGCGCACGGATCCATCGCCAATCTTCTTTTTAACCAAGACGGTGGTTCATGCAGCACATTCTTCAGTTGAGGTCTGTCGGTAAATATCCTTTGTTGCTACTGAGATCTCATTTTGTTGGTTTATTTGATATTTAATTTAAACAGATCGACAGACCCATTTGTCTTTTATCTCTCTAATCCCCCTCTCTCTCCCTCTCTCTCTGTTTCCCTCCATCTCCTCCACCTCCTCTCAACGTCTGTATCTCCTTCCCAGGTTCTTTGTTTCAATAAAGCCCAGAATGTTCACTCAGACTTCCAGGCTCTCAGCGCTGACATCAACAAACCGGCCGCCTCTTACCTCCTGAAACTCGCCAACCGTCTCTATGGAGAAAAGACCTTAAACTTCCTCCCGGTGAGGTCCACTTCCACTACACAGTTTGCCTTTCTCTTTTAGCTGGAAATCCCTCTTTCTTGCCCATTGCCTGCCCTACAAAAACAGGTACTGTAACTGTTGGAGGCTGATAGAGTTTGGAACTCTGTTGTAGGCATTCTTAGAATCCACACAGAAGTTCTACAGTGCAGACCTGGTGCCCTTGGATTTCATTGGTGCCTCAGAAGAGTCACGGAAGCAGATTAACCAATGGGTGGAGGAGCAGACAGAAAGTAAGACACCCAGAACAGATTATGAGAAACAGCGACCACTTCTGGCAGCACTGTTTCTTAAATCCAGAGCGTGCCATGGTCCGTCCTTCAGATTCTTCTGTGTTGCCCCCCAGGTAAAATCAAAGACCTTCTGAAACCAGGAACGGTTTCTGCTGTGACAAGGTTGGCTCTTGTGAACGCCATCTACTTCAAAGGGAGCTGGATGCACAAGTTTGACGGGAAGCGGACCAAAGAAATGCCCTTTAAAATCAGTCGAGTGAGTTTTCTTGCAAATGCCTTTGATAAAATATTTAGTGTTCTGAGTGCAATGGGCATGTGCAGGGTCGCAGTAAGCACAGTAAGTTGGGACCTCCTGCCTGAAAATGATGCATTAAAATTAAATCATTAAATTGTGTGTGCAGCAAGATATGCCACTGGTCAGGATAAGTCCCTAAAAAGGTGATGATTTCACCCCATTCTCCTCGAGTAGACATGTGTTCATATTTTCTATGTATGGAAACAGTTGCAGGCAACACAGTGATGGCAGTAACATCGTGAGCTTGTATCGCCCACCTTGACTGCGAGTCTTCCTGGTTAGGGAGCTGAACATGGAACCAAAAAAGTTAAGATCATTCATTTGGGGACCTGGCCATGAAATAAGATGGAGATTTTTTTTCGAGAGAAACTGGGAATGGGAGGAAGTTGTCGTATTTTTGCATTCATTCAAAAAGTAAATGTAAAACCAGACTTGTTTCCACAAAGTTAATGGCCATTTTGAGAAAGGGAGGAGAGACGTTATTTAAAATGGCGTTTATAAAATCTGATGAGTTGATTGATTCCTTTTGTCCTCCACTTGTCGTGCCAGTTTAATAGCAAACCGGTGCAGATGATGTTCCAGACGGACCAGTACCCGTACAGGTACATCCCAAAATACAGACTGCAAGTCCTTGAGATTCCGTACCAGGAGGACGAGCTGAGCATGTTCATTCTGCTGCCCAGGTCATCCATCTTTGGCAATGCACTCAAAAAGGTAACAGCTTACCTGGGGTAATTTATGACACATAACTAACTTTTTTTTAATTGACAAGAAAAGGAAATGTAATTACCAAATCCAGGTGCTACCACATTGAAATGTACAACGTTGATGCATATCAACACCCCCCCTCCCCCCCTCCCCCCCTCCCCCCTCTGCACACACCAGCTTGAGAAAGAGCTCACTCTGGAGAACATTGACAGCTGGACAGACAGGAAAAACATGGAAAGAGGCATAGACATCTGCGTTCGCCTGCCCAGATTCAAGCTGGAGGAGGACTACGAGCTGAACACGCCCCTGGGGCGCCTGGGCATGAGCGACGTTTTCGACGCCGGGCGGGCGGACCTGACGGGGATGAACGGGCAGGGGGGGCTCTACCTCTCCGCCGTGGTCCACAAGGCGTTCGTGGAGGTGAACGAGGAGGGCACGGAGGCGGCGGTAGCTAGCGCAGAGTATGTGACGTACAGCCTTTTCCAGCAGTATAAAAAATTCACCGCCGATCACCCCTTCCTCTTCTTCATCCAGCACAACCAGTCCCGCAGCATCCTCTTCCTCGGGAGATTCTGTTCCCCGTAAAAAAAGGAGAACCTGAGAACTTGGATGCAGTATTTTTTTTTCAAGGCAAGGCTGAGGAAAAATCGTTGGTTTGAATCTGGGCAGAACGCATAAATCTGTGTCCTGGATGTGTTCGAGATCTGAATTGTGTTTCAGTCTTAGTAGAGTTCATTTGCTTTAGCGCTTAATGACGTTACCTATATATGCTGACCGGTCTGGGAATGTTATTGCCCCAGGTCTGGTGCTGTTACTCATATAAATGTTCTCCCACAGTGCTAAATGAGTAGTAATGGTAGCCTCACCTCCCTAGCCCTGGAGCAACTCCGTCAGATTACAGGCGCCCTTCTGTTCACTTCCATTCAGTTTTATTTGTATAGTGCTTTTAACAGAGAGTCTCACAAGTCCTTTGCAGTGGAGACTGGAGATGCAAAAGAACACTGGGCAAAAAAAACAGGCCTGAAAAAAAACAAAAAAAAAACAGGGGCGACATAGCTCAGGAGGTAAGACCGGTTGTCTGGCAGTCGGAGGGTTGCCGGCTCAAACCCCGCCCTGGGCGTGTCGAAGTGTCCTTGAGCAAGACACCTAACCCCCAACTGCTCTGGTGAATGAGAGGCATCAGTTGTAAAGCGCTTTGGATAAAAGCGCTATATAAATGCAGTCCATTTGCCATTTACCATGAACCCACAAAAACAAAATCAGCAAGTGGGAAGAAAAACACTCAAACTTTGCAAATTTGCAGAAGGAACCTAGCTATAGAGACTCCTGTGTGTGGCCGGGGGTAGTTAAATTAGCTGGCAAAATTGGCAGTCCAAGCATAGAGTCCAGAGTAGGTCATTGTGCAATTCAGAGGACTGTGGTGATGCATGCAGTGGTGTCACTAGGGTTGGTGACACCCGGTACGGTCGACCATTGGTGTCACCCGATGTTGTCGACGGGGGTGGGGGGGGGGTGCTTTTGGAAGTTGTTGACGGTGGGGGGGCAAGGAATTGCGTGTTATGCATTCAGACGACAAAGCGCTTCTCGACACATTCATACTGTTAATTAAATCAACCGGCAGAAATTAGCTGTGTCCAGTCATTTCGGTGTCACCCCCCTCCGATGGTGCCACCCGGTCCGGTCCGCACCCCCCTAGTGACGCCTCAGGGTGCATCTAGGCCTCCAGCCTAAAGAAGTACGTTTTGAGCCTGTGTGTAATAGACAGAGGGTGTGTCTGAAGCCCAAAACGTGCAAAGGAAGATTATTCCATAAGACAGGAGCTCTGCAAGAGAAGGCTTTGCCTCCTGTTGCAATTTTACATATATTTGGAATTTCCAAATAGCCTTGTGAGCGAAACAATATTGGGTAGTGATGTCCAGGATGTATGTGCCATTTACAACTGTGTGTCAAACAGACTAAAAGTCAAATATCTCCAGTGTATTATACTGTATTAGCAACCCTGGAGAAACAGAAGTGTTCCAAGTGCCTTTCGCCGGGTTTAATCAAAGCGAATGCAGAACAAGTGTAAACCCCATATCAGCAATGTGATATGGCGTGTGCAGCACGTGACCAGTCTGTGTTCCCAGGACCCTCTTGACTCAGTTTTTTACAAATGTGCCGAGGAGTCAAATTTGTACAGTCACGCAGTCTGTTGACGCCGCACGCTAAAAACAGAGCACGCGCTGAATCTGCGGCTCGCTCCATGCCGTGCTCCTAACATTAGGTAAGAAAACTGCCGCTCCAAAGCCACGAAGCGTTTTCATTTGCGCAAGCTAGTGTACTATAGTGTACTGTTGCAATGGTAAAATGAGGAAAAATGCAATTGTTCAACACAAACCAGTTGGATTTCGATCACATTAAGTGCCCTACCATTTTCTCGCCAGCTAACTAGCTAATTACGAAGGCATTGGCACACTTTTGTTTTTTGTGAATGTTTAATTTTGTATGTGGTTATTCTATATACGTATGTACACTTAACGCAATGCAAAACATGTGCTGATGAGCCTGTCTCTGTTCTAAGTTTTATTTTAAATGTCTCTCCCAAGAGGGATATAGATCCGGTGAGGTGTTTTGTTGAAGTGAATTGAGCAGGCTTTGTGCAAATGCACACTCCGTTGTTTCTGTACAATCGCTGAAGAGCACGTGCTGCGTGTTTGGCTCGAACCGTGCTGTGCTCGTGAAAAAAACCTTTTATATTGAGGCTAGCCCGCATCCTTGCTGAGTGATGTCATCCCAGCAAAACAGATATAAAAAGTTCTCGCAGTGTAGCCTCCTTGTAGTGGCAATGTCATAGCATTCACAAAACATTCCAGTAACATTGTAAGAACAATTTTGTGTTTTGCTGAGATTCTGTCTGACTCCACAAGGCAATGAGAACATCCAAGAGGGTTCAGCTGTGGATTGCTTTTTTTTCTTTCTTTACCATATACCAATGCTGAAAGTTAAAGTTGTTTCTTCAATCTAAATGGGTACTGAATATTCAATATCCTTTCCTTAATGCTGAATTTAGTTATTTAGTATAAAGAAGGGAGTTGGTAATTGACGACCAATAAATCAAAATGTGCATGGGACATTTTGGACTGCAACAACATTTAATAGGTAATTTTTGCTTTGGTGTTGCTATTGCTACATCTTGATATCATTGGTGAGTACACACCCCAAATGTGTTTTATGAAGTTGTATGTAATTAAGGATTGTTTACGTAAGCATGCATTTGCATTGAATAATCCATTAATGTAACAGGCACTTGTACATCCCAACACACATACACATATATGGAGGTACTTGGATCTTGTTATGCTTTTGCTCACTGAATAAAATTCTCAGTTTGACAAAAACGTTGCAGGTTTGTCCAGAACGATGACAGTTCTTCACAGAACCGTGGCATCAGTTGGCCGACAGCAGTTTTAGGTTTAAAATTGAATTTTCATGACAGATAAACTGCATTAGCTGTAAATATGTTAAGCATATAACTGGCACTTGTGAGACCTAGCATATTGGATATTATTTTTGTGAAATGTTTGACCTTGTTATATGCATGTCATGGTCCTGTGTTCCTGTCTGTGTTTCCCTTGTTGGGCCGCCAGATGGCGGCACTTCTGTTTTGTGTCCTGCTCCCCTCCTGTTAATTGTATGATTGTTTCAATTGTCTCGTTATCCCATCATGGTTCCCACCTGTGTCTTGTTATCCCCTCCTTCTGGTTTGATTGTTTTTTGAGTTCACCTGTGTCTTGTTACCCCTTGTCTATTTAAGTTCTCTGTTCCCTTGACTCGGGTGCTGGTTCCTTGCGTGTGTTCTGCCTTGTGTTTGTTACCTGACATACATGTACCTGCCTGCTTGTGTTTGTTTCCCGACTGTATGTACCTGCTTGTTCCCTTGTGCTCTGCCTTCCCGTGTTCTGCCCCGCCTGTGTTTTTGAGTTCTTGTTGTTTTCTGTTTCGTTAGATTATTTTTTGAGTTTGTGTTTTAGCCCATTGTGGCCTTGTCTGTTCCTTGTTTGTTCACCTTGTGTTAGTAAAGTCTTTGTTAATTTTCCCTTTTGAGTTTGTGTTTTTTTTTTTCCCTCTGCGTTTGGGTCGCCCCTACCCGGACCGTCACAGAAGGAACCAGCCAGTGTGGGACCCAGCAGAGGTGTTTTTTTTTTTTTTTTTTTTTGTGTGTTTGTTTATCATGCCACCGGGGTGGTGGAGTGACCCGGAGGACTCGCCACCCAGCGACTGGGAGTCCCTCGCCCTTGAGCTTCCCAGTGCCCGGGGTGGGTGGTCACGGAGGCGCCGTGGTCGGGCTGCCTCCCGGTCGGCCAGACCTCCAGCTGCCCAGCCAGCGGTTCCCGGCCCTGCGTCATTCGAAGGGACTCGACTGGCGATCTTTCCAGGGCCCGGCCGCGGGGTCCCCCGGCCCGTCCAGCTGCCCAGCCTGGTTCCCTACGGCTGTGGTCTGTGCTCCTGTCCCCTGCCCAGCCCAGTCGGCAGGGCCCTCGGCCTGCTCCACCCCAAGTCCAGGAAGGGCCTTCACGGCCTGCTCTGCTCCAAGTCCCGGAGGGCCTTCACGGCCTGCTCTGCCTCAAGTCCCGGAGCGGCCTTCACGGCCTGCTCTGCCTCAAGTCCCGGAGCGGCCTTCACGGCCTGCTCTGCCTCAAGTCCCGGAGCGGCCTTCACGGCCTGCTCTGCCTCAAGTCCCGGAGCGGCCTTCACGGCCTGCTCTGCCTCAAGTCCCGGAGCGGCCTTCACGGCCTGCTCTGCCTCAAGCCCCGGAGCGGCCTTCACGGCCTGCTCTGCCTCAAGCCCGGAGCGGCCTTCACGGCCTGCTCTGCCTCAAGTCCCGGAGCGGCCTTCACGGCCTGCTCTGCCTCAAGTCCCGGAGCGGCCTTCACGGCCTGCTCTGCCTCAAGTCCCGGAGCGGCCTTCACGGCCTGCTCTGCCTCAAGTCCCGGAGCGGCCTTCACGGCCTGCTCTGCCTCAAGTCCCGGAGCGGCCGACACGGCCTGCTCTGCCTCAAGTCCCGGAGCGGCCCCAGAGCCACCTGGAGCCCGGAGAGGCTCCCAGATCCGCCTCGAGCCCCGGAGAGGCTCCCAGATCCGCCTCGAGCCCCGGAGAGGCTCCCAGATCCGCCTCGAGCCCCGGAGAGGCTCCCAGATCCGCCTCGAGCCCCGGAGAGGCTCCCAGATCCGCCTCGAGCCCCGGAGAGGCTCCCAGATCCGCCTCGAGCCCCGGAGAGGCTCCCAGATCCGCCTCGAGCCCCGGAGAGGCACCCAGAGCCGCCTCGAGCCCCGGAGAGGCCCCCAGAGCCGCCTCGAGCCCCGGAGAGGCCCCCAGAGCCGCCTCGAGCCCCGGAGAGGCCCCCAGAGCCGCCTCGAGCCCCGGAGAGGCCCCCAGAGCCGCCTCGAGCCCCGGAGAGGCCCCCAGAGCCGCCTCCAGCCCCGGAGGTCCCGCCTGCTCTGACCCTTCCGCGGAGGCCGCCTGCTACACCCAAGTTTCGGGCTTTACTTGTGCCTCAAGCCCCAGGGGGGCCTCCGCAGCTGCCTCGAGTCCCGGGGGGGCCTCCGGAGCCGTCCAGAGCTCCGGAGAGGCTTCCGGAGCCGTCCAGAGCTCCGGAGAGGCTTCCAGAGCCGTCCAGAGCCCCGGAGAGGACAACGGTCCCTTCTGTTGTCCCGCAGGGGCCGCCGCAGACTGCTCTGGCCGCCCCGCAGGCTAAGCCACCTGCCTTGCCCCCTAGCGTTCGTGCTCCCCCTGGCGTTCATGCTCCCCCTGGCGTTCATGCTCCCCCTGGCGTTCGTGCTCCCCCTGGCGTTCGTGCTCCCCCTGGCGTTCGTGCTCCCCCTGGCGTTCGTGCTCCCCCTGGCGTTCGTGCTCCCCCTGGCGTTCGTGCTCCCCCTGGCGTTCGTGCTCCCCCTGGCGTTCGTGCTCCCCCTGGCGTTCGTGCTCCCCCTGGCGTTCGTGCTCCCCCTGGCGTTTGTGCTCCCCCTGGCGTTCGTTCTCCCCCTAGCGTTCGTGCTCCCCCTAGTGTTCTCGCGCCCCCAGTGTCCGTTCTTCCCCTAGTGTTCTTGCTCTCCCTAGTGTCCACACCTTGCCCCCTGGCGTTCGTGCTCCCCCTGGCGTTCGTGCTCCCCCTAGTGTTCTCGCACCCCCAGTGTCCGTTCTTTCCCTAGTGTTCTCGCTCCCCCTAGTGTCCACACCTTGCCCCCTGGCGTTCGTGCTCCCCCTGGCGTTCGTGCTCCCCCTGGCGTTCGTGCTCCCCCTGGCGTTCGTGCTTCCCCTAGTGTTCTCACGCCCCCAGTGTCCGTTTTCCCTCTAGTGTTCCCCCTCCTCCAGGGTTCGTCCTTCCCCTGGTGTCGTCGCTCCCCGAGTGGTCGTCACTCCCCCGGTGTCCGTGCTCCCCCAGTGGTCGTCCCTCCCCGGTCTCGTCGCTCCCCCAGTGGTCGTCCCTCCCCGGTCTCGTCGCTCCCCCTGGTGTCCATTCTCCCTTTGGTGTCTGTCCTCCCAACCGTGTGTCCGTGTGTTCCCGGCCCCCTGTCTAATTGTCTGCCCGCCTGTTTGTCTGTTAGTCTACCCGTTTGTGTGTCAGCCAGTTTGTTGGCCTGTTTGTCTGCCCCCCAGGCCGTCAGCCCATCGGCCAACGTGTTTGCCCGCCTGTCTGCCTGTCTGTCTGTGTGCCAGTCCGCGTGTGTTTTGTCTTGTTTGCCTGTGTGTCAGTCCCTATGTCAGTTGTTGGGTTCCCCCTCGCCTTCCCTGTCTGCCTGTCCCTTTGTGTGTCCATCGGTGTCGCCGTGTGCCTCCCCGCCTGCTTGTCCCTGTGTCTGTCTTTTTAGGTCTCCCTATTGTGCCAGTATCTGGCAGTCTGTTTCCCCTCAGTCTTGTCCAACCCAGTCCAGTGTTGTCGTGCCCCGTCTCGTTGCTGTCCTGTGTCCACCTCGCCCCAGTCCAGTCCTGTATGTCTGCCTTGCCCCTGTCCCAGTCCCCCTGGTTTCCTGAGTTCCCCTGGTTTCCTGAGTCCCCCTGTCGCCCGAGTACGGGCCCTGAGTTTCCCCGAGTCGCCCGATGTGCGGGCCCTGAGTTTCCCCCGAGTCGCCCGATGTGCGGGCCCTGAGTTTCCCCGAGTCGCCCGATGTGCGGGCCCTGAGTTTCCCCGTGTCGCCCGAGTGCGGGCCAGCCCTGAGTCTCCCCGTGTCGCCCGATGTGCGGGCCCTGAGTCTCCCCGTGTCGCCCGATGTGCGGGCCTGAGTCTCCCCGTGTCGCCCGATGTGCGGGCCCTGAGTCTCCCCGTGTCGCCCGATGTGCGGGCCCTGAATTTCCCGTGTCGCCCGGGTTCTGCCCAGCCCTGAGTCTCCCCGTGTTGCCCGGGTCCTGCCCAGTCCCGAGTCCTGCTCCCCCGTCTGAGTCCAGTCCCGAGTCCTGCGTCCCGTTCTAGTCCTGAGTCCCGTCCTGTTCCTGTCCAGTCCTGTTTCTGCCCTGAGTCCTGTGTCCAGTCCTGTTCCTGTCCAGTCCTGTTCCTGTCGAGTCCTGTTTCCAGCCCCGAGTCCCTCTCCAGCCCCGAGTCCCTCTCCAGACCCGAGATCCCTTCCTGTCCACTCCAGCCCCGAGTCTTGTCTTGTTCCGTTCCTGTCCAGTCCAGCCCCGAGTCTTGTCTTGTTCCGTTCCTGTCCAGTCCAGCCCCGAGTCTTGTCTTGTTCCGTTCCTGTCCTGTTCCTGCCCCAGTTCTGTGTCCAGTCCCTGTTCCTGTCTGAGTCCTGTTCCCTCGTCAGAGTCCGGTCCAGAGTCTTGTTCCTGTGTTCTGTCCCTGTTGTCTTGTCCAGTCCTGAATCCGGTCTCCAGCCCCACCCTCTGTTGACTCCCTCCCTGGGTCGGCCTCCTGGGACGTCAGGAGCCGTCCCTTGGGGGGGGGGTACTGTCATGGTCCTGTGTTCCTGTCTGTGTTTCCCTTGTTGGGCCGCCAGATGGCGGCACTTCTGTTTTGTGTCCTGCTCCCCTCCTGTTAATTGTATGATTATTTCAATTGTCTCGTTATCCCATCATGGTTCCCACCTGTGTCTTGTTATCCCCTCCTTCTGGTTTGATTGTTTTTTGAGTTCACCTGTGTCTTGTTACCCCTTGTCTATTTAAGTTCTCTGTTCCCTTGACTCGGGTGCTGGTTCCTTGCGTGTGTTCTGCCTTGTGTTTGTTACCTGACATACATGTACCTGCCTGCTTGTGTTTGTTTCCCGACTGTATGTACCTGCTTGTTCCCTTGTGCTCTGCCTTCCCGTGTTCTGCCCCGCCTGTGTTTTTGAGTTCTTGTTGTTTTCTGTTTCATTAGATTATTTTTTGAGTTTGTGTTTTAGCCCATTGTGGCCTTGTCTGTTCCTTGTTTGTTCACCTTGTGTTAGTAAAGTCTTTGTTAATTTTCCCTTTTGAGTTTGTGTTTTTTTTCCCTCTGCGTTTGGGTCCCCCCTACCCGGACCGTCTCAATGCACCTTTCATGCATGTGGACTTTGAAACCTACTCTTGTGCAACTATTAAAATTGTAACTTTGGTGCAAACATTGGGAGGGGCACTTATGTGTAGAGTCTATAAACTGAAAATTAAATCAGTGCAGACTAAAGAACTAGATTATTTTTCTGTGCAAGGTTAACAACATTTCTGCTTTCTCACAAATTGAATGGAATTCATTAATTCAATTCAAATTTCAATTACAAAAACAACTCTGTGTACCACACTAACAGGACTGTTGGGATTTCTTCCATTTATTTTCAGGTCTACTTTAATGTATTACTGCAACTCTTTATTATAATATATATAATATAATTATAATACTGATCCATACAAAGGAGAGTTGATATCTCACTAAAATTAAAAACATTTGTGCGCTTGTTTTTTTTCTCAGTGAAAATTAAGTGCATCCATGAGCTATCGTACCAAAAATGATATTATTGTATGAGGAAATGCAAGTCACTTATTACTCCTTAAGTTATATAGTTACTGCAAAATACAAACCACATTGCTTTCCACCATATTGTCATACATCAGCTTTATAACACTTTAAGGCCTGTATAAAAAGTATGTACTGTATTTTCTTGGAAGTCAGCGCGTGACCTATAGGCCTACTTATTTTTTTGAAGGTTTCCACACCTTCGACATTATTTTCATTAAAGGGCATGTTCGATTGCTGTCATTAACGGGCGTAGTCGATACAACCTTTGCCCTGTTACCGCTGTTCAGTGATAGGCCTATTCCTGCTCAAGCCTCCATCTTACTGAAGCTCTATTGGGGAAGGCAGGTGAGCCCTATTGGGGAAGGCAGGTGGGCTCTATTGGGGAAGGCAGGTGAGCTCTATTGGGGAAGGCAGGTGAGCTCTATTGGGGAAGGCAGGTGAGCTCTGTTGGGGAAGGCAGGTGAGCTCTATTGGGGAAGGCAGGTGAGCTCTGTTGGGGAAGGCAGGTGAGCTCTGTTGGGGAAGGCAGGTGAGCTCTATTGGGGAAGGCAGGTGAGCTCTGTTGGGGAAGGCAGGTGAGCTCTGTTGGGGAAGGCAGGTGAGCTCTGTTGGGGAAGGCAGGTGAGCTCTGTTGGGGAAGGCAGGTGAGCTCTGTTGGGGAGTCAGGTGAGCTCTGTTGGGAAGGCAGGTAGCTCTGTGAAGGCAGGTGGCTCTGTTGGAAGGCAGGCTCTATTGGGAGGCAGGTGAGCTCTGTTGGGAAGGCAGGTGAGCTCTGTTGGGGGAAAGGCAGGTGAGCTCTGTTGGGGAAGGCAGGTGGCTCTATTGGGGAAGGCAGGTGAGCTCTGTTGGGGAAGGCAGGTGAGCTCTGTTGGGGAAGGCAGGTGAGCTCTATTGGGGAAGGCAGGTGGGCTCTATTGGGGAAGGCAGGTGGGCTCTATTGGGGAAGGCAGGTGAGCTCTGTTGGGGAAGGCAGGTGAGCTCTGTTGGGGATGTCAGGTGAGCTCTGTTGGGGAAGGCAGGTGAGCTCTGTTGCAGGTGAGTCATTAACGGGCGTAGTCGATACAACCTTTGCCCCGTTACCGCTGTTCAGTGATAGGCTACACACACCTTGCTTAAACACACATAGTCTTTGTCTGGCTGCGAAGAGGAACTGGGCTAATTTGCGCTGTAGGTAAGTATGGATGTACAGGCTAAATTAGACCTACGGTATCGTGTCAGTTATTGATATTTCATTCAACAAGTTTTCTTTTAATGTTCTAATTAATAAATGCATATTGTATAGCCGTGTGAGAGCTGGCTGTTTCTGTGGCTTGTTTAATGAATTGCGTTATTGCTCAGTCATTCAGACTTATTTCTTTTTGTGTTTGTTTTTTGTTTGCTGCATATGAATATAAGGTTCAACATTTCTGTTAAAAAGGGTTTTGTTCTTTTGGCTTATTGGCATACAGTTGTGTGGGTGAAGTAAAAATTGTATGGCTATTTTGTATTGTTTTTCACCACGCACTACGCGTAAAATATTGGATAGGCTGCCTTGTGTAGGCTACGCGACCGTTGCTCGCAAATGGTAGCCTATGCTTATTGTTTTCTCCGTGCATCTTCTAATGTTGAGTACGTCGAAACGCATAAATTATTCAGGAGTAATCAGACATGCCCGGGTGTACAGATTTTTTTATTTATTTATTTATAGAATATTTTACCCGGAAGAAAGCTCCACGCAGCAGCGTACTTTCGTTTTCGCTGATACGATTTTTTCATTTTCGTTTATACTCGGTTTTTAGAGAATAACCAGCCATGGACAGTCTGGGCAGTGCCAACACGACGTTCGCTTTGGATCTCTTTCGAACCCTGAGTGACGCCGGTGCGTGCGGAAACGTATTCTTCTCACCGCTGAGCATCTCTTCGGCTCTGGCCATGGTCTATCTGGGGGCGAAAGGAAACACGGCCGATCAAATGGCAAAGGTAGGCCACGTGAGAAGTGGGTTGGCCGGGCTGCCGTAGAGTTCATTGCTTGATTGACTTAAGGTTGCTTTGCTTTACTTAAGGTTGCTTTGCACGCGCAATAGCATTGCGCGAATGTTTCAGAAACGTTCCCAGAATAGTCAAGGTCGGCGCACGTGAGCTGCGTTTGGTTTCGCCTCACCCACAGTGTGCGTCTCCATTAGCTTAGTGTAGCCAGTAAGGCAGGCTGGATGACCTATCCGTCTGTTTACCAAAGGAGCGCGTGGATGCGTCACCGTCAGATTTATCTTTTTAACGAGTGCAGTCATGCGTAAGGACGCACAATGTCTGCATTTTTCCAGTTGAGGTGTGTAGGTAACTCATTGTTCTGAGGAATATAGCCTTGTAGTTGCACAAGGACCTTTATAATGTTGTGTGGGTGCTTTTTCCAGCTACCACTTGAGCTGAACTGCTCATAATCAAAATGACCACTGCTCTGTACAGGGCCCTAAAATAGTCATGAATTCTGACATCTCAGATTTACCCCTGTACTACCCATTGATATCTCATTATGTTGGTTTACTGAATATAAATGTGGGCAGTTGCACAGACCCATTTGTTATCTCTCTCTCTTTCCCTCCACCTCCTCTCCCTCCTCTCAACGTCTGTATCTCCTTCCCAGGTTCTTTGTTTCAATAAAGCCCAGAATGTTCACTCAGACTTCCAGGCTCTCAGCGCTGACATCAACAAACCGGCCGCCTCTTATCTCCTGAAACTCGCCAACCGTCTCTATGGAGAAAAGACCTTCAACTTCCTCCCGGTGAGGTCCACTTCCACTACACAGTTTGCCTTTCTCTTTTGTCTGGATATCCCTCTTTCTTGCCCATTGCCTGCCCTACAAAAACAGTTTCTGTAACTGTTGGAGTCTGATAGAGTTTGGAACTCTGTTGTAGGCATTCTTAGAATCCACACAGAAGTTCTACAGTGCAGACCTGGTGCCCTTGGATTTCATTGGTGCTTCAGAAGAGTCACGGAAGCAGATCAACCAATGGGTGGAGGAGCAGACAGAAAGTAAGACACCCAGAACAGATTATGAGAAACATCGACCACTTCTGTCAGCACTGTTTCTTAAATCCAGAGCGTGCCATGGTCCGTCCTTCAGATTCTTCTGTGTTGCCCCCCAGGTAAAATCAAAGACCTTCTGAAACCAGGAACGGTTACTACTATGACAAGGTTGGCTCTTGTGAACGCCATCTACTTCAAAGGGAGCTGGATGCACAAGTTTGACGAAAAGCAGACCCAAGAAATGCCCTTTAAAATCAATCAAGTGAGTTTTCTTGCAAATGCCCTAAGTAAAATATGTTGAGTGAAATATGAATATATAGGATCACGATGAAGTAGGGTCCTCCTTTCTGAAAATTGTGCGTTAAAAATAATATGATTAAATTGTGTGTGTGCAGTGGGAGATGTGTTTTGGAAGCCACTAGTTAGGATTAGTTAGGCAGTGCCAGACTGAGGGCGAAAATACCACAACTGTTGTTTTTTTACGTTCATTAAAAAACGGAAAGCGCAAAACGAGACTTGCTTGAAGGCCCTCTTGTCGGGAGGAAAGGAGGGAGAAAAATGTGATTTAAAATGGATTTTATTAAATGAACACATCTGATACGTCCACTTGATCCTTTTTTTCCTTTTTGTTCCTCCTTCCCCTTGTGGTACCAGAACGAGAGTAAGCCGGTGCAGATGATGTTCCAGATGAAGAAGTTCCCCTTCAACTACGTCCCCGAGCACAAGCTGCAGGTCCTGGAGCTGCCGTACCAGGGGCAGGAGCTGAGCATGTTCATCCTGCTCCCGGAGGAGTCCCCGGACGGCAGCGCGCTCAAAAAGGTAGCGGGCTCTTGGTGTTGTTGGACGGGCGACCACTAGGTGGCACACCTTTTAGATGCGAAGCACCTCGTGGACATTGGGAGTTCATCCCAGTCACTTATTTCACGCGTCCTTGTCTCCGGGGTCCTGGCCTGACCTGGAAACTGATCGAGGGTCGCCACGGTGAAGGAGCTCAGAGGCTCCTGAAGGACGCTTCAGCAAGTGTGTATCAGTAGTGAATCTACAGAAAATATTTTTTTTTAAATATTGAAGTACTTCATAATATTTATGGGCAAATATACAAATAATTACCGCTTTCAGATATTGAAGTGTATTCTTTTATGAAAAAAATGTTTTCAAAACACTTCACGTATTTACAATATGTTGTGGCGTGTCCTGATTGCTCAATGGTTAAGATGATGGACTTCACCCCCCCCCCCACCCCCAACTCCCCCTTCTCTCTCCGCACACACCAGCTGGAGAAGGAGCTCACTCTGGAGAAGATCGACAGCTGGACGAGCAGGAGCAACATGAGCACCAATGCAGAGGTCAGGGTTCACCTGCCCAGATTCAAGCTGGAGGAGGACTACGAGCTGAACACGCCCCTGGGGCGCCTGGGCATGAGCGACGTTTTCGACGTCGGGCGGGCGGACCTGACGGGGATGAACGGGCAGGGGGGGCTCTACCTCTCCGCCGTGGTCCACAAGGCGTTCGTGGAGGTGAACGAGGAGGGCACGGAGGCGGCGGCGGCCACGGCGGGCATGATCAGCTTCTGCATGCTGATGGAGGAGAACTTCACCGCCGATCACCCCTTCCTCTTCTTCATCCGCCACAACCAGTCCCGCAGCATCCTCTTCCTCGGGAGATTTTCCTCTCCGTAAAAAAAAATTAAATCGGATTGGCGTGTGTTTGTAGCCCAAAATTAAGGAAATTTTTTTTGCTAATTCTGGACTTTTTTTTTTTTTTTTTTGCTCTGCATGTTTTTTCATTTTCTTGGGGTTATTCTCTTGGACTGCTCTACCTGAATACCCCTTCTGCCGGGCTTGCTGTGAATGTCATCATCATGTGACAGGACCGTTACATACGAGCGGCTGTCTGTTAGGGCTGGGCCATATGGACAAAATCAAATATCACGATATTTTTGACCAAATGCCTCGATTTCGTGATGATATTGTGGGGATGACTATTGGTACTTTCACAAAATTACACTGAGATTTTTGATAAATAATCATCAGTAATGCCTATGTAATAACCTAGTGGGTAAAGGCAAATAATAGAACAGCTAGAACAGTCAGGTAGGTTCAGAAAATGACATCACTTTACTGTAATGCTGCCTTCAAAACCAGGAATAGACAACACTTATGCCATATTACGATATACAAAATCCCAGACGATATGTAGTCTCATCACAATATCGATAATCGTAATATCGTAATCGTAATATCGATATATTGCCCAGCTTTTGAAACATTCTTCTGTGGCACCCTTCTGTGGTTTTCAGTATGGAAATCCCACCAATAAAACCATATACAATAAGAAGACTGCTAGCTGTCCTGTGGTACTGTGTGGACTGTGATGGGTATATTGGCCGCTGGCTTGCAGTCGAGTGGACACACATTTCAGCTGTAGGTTGTGTGTGTGAATGTGGCAAAACAGCTACTCCACATGCTCATTTGGGGATTAAAAAAGTGTGTGTGTGTGTGTGTGTGTGTGTGTACAGACACACACGCTCACAGGGCTGAAACGTAAATCTGAATCTGAATTTAGTTCCTTCGTAAAATAGGAATTGAGAATTTTTCTCAATTCTCCAAAAGCTGAGAGGAGAGAAGGCTATGAAACAAACCATTTACAATCTGTCAAAAATATATATTTATCAGAAGAATAAGAGGCTTGTTTGACACATCAAGGATTTAAACTTTATTTTCCACTGATTTATTTAATGCCTTTTAGGGCATAACATGTGGTCTTCGGAGGGAAAACTGCAGGTGTTACTGTCATGGAACCTCAGTTGTAGAGCATTGTCTAAAAAGACAAGAAACAGCTGTGATTTTTCTGGCTATGTCAGCAAGGTATTAATAAAATTAGTTACTACTCGTGTCTTTCAGGTTATGTCACGACAAGAAAATAAGGTACTACACAAGTCTTTCAAGTTATGTCATGACAAGAAAATAAGGTACTACACAAGTCTTTCAAGTTATGTCATGACAAGAAAATAAGGTACTACACAAGTCTTTCAGGTTATGTCATGACAAGAAAATAAGGTACTACACAAGTCTTTCAGGTTGTGTCATGACAAGAAAATAAGGTGCTACACATGTCTTTCAGGTTATGTCACGATAAGAAAATAAGGTACTACACATGTCTTTCAGGTTATGTCATGACAAGAAAATAAGGTACTACACAAGTCTTTCAGGTTATGTCATGACTAGAAAATAAGGTACTACACATGTCCAGTGTATAAATACAGCTTGGGGTGGCAGATCCACCCAGTTGAGGGGTCTGCTGAGCAAACACCATGCCAGTACAGCTCCTAGAGCTGCTCGGAGTTTCACCAGGTTGTCTCAGAAAGCGTTAGCAGCTTAGCGCACTGCTAGCAGGTGTATAGAGGGGCCTTGGGTAATGGGGGAGGGAGGGGGGGATGCGACTCCGTCACTGATCCACTGGCTGAAGGAGGCGTGCGGGTGAGACGGTGGGCTTTGGGTAATGGGGGGGAGGGAGGGGAGGGGATGCGACTCACGTCACTGATCCACTGGCTGAAGGAGGACGTGCGGGTGAAGACGGTGGGCTTCTGGGTAATGTGGAGGGGGAGGGGAGGGGAGGGGAGGGGCGGATGCGACTCATGTCACTGATCCACTGGCTGAAGGAGGACGTGCGGGTGAAGACGGTGGGCTTCTGGGTAATGGGGGGGGGAGGGGAGGGGAGGGGAGGGGGCGGATGCGACTCACGTCACTGATCCACTGGCTGAAGGAGGACGTGCGGGTGAAGACGGTGGGCTTCTGGATGGTGTTGCAGCCGCGAGACGAGACAAAGCTGGTCACTCCCTGGACGTACCACCTGCCGTCCCTGCCCTGACAGTTCAGAGGCCCTCCCGAGTCTCCCTACAGAGAGAGAGAGCGAGAGAGAGGGGGAGAGAGAGAGAGAGAGAGATGCAAAGAATGCAGTGAAGGGGGGAGAGGGAACATGACGAGGAAGGAGGACAGATTTCTGTGTGACAGGAGAGACCCAACTAACATAAACAATTAAAAAACCCAGGTTGGAAAGAGAGCGAGTGATGGTGAGTATTGTGACAGGGATGGTGATGATGATGATGATGATGATGATGATGACAATGGTGGTGATGATGGTGATGAAGGATGAAAGTGCACCCCCCGTCCAGTGAAAACCAGCCCACAGCCCCGCCCCAGGATTTTGACACCATGCGTAACATTCCCCCCTGTCTGAGCGGTGAGGGTTATTCCCGGGTTGGGTTCCCGTGCGATGGCTGGATTAGCGTTCCGGGAAAGCCAGCCGGGAGAGGAGAGGAGCAGGGGTGGGGGTACGGGGGGGGGGGCTTTTTGGAAAAGCGGGACTCACGTTGCAGCCGGAGCGGATGTCCCCCCCGGCGCACACCATGCTGGGCTTGACGCTGCTGCCCCACCAGTCGGACCGGCTGCACACGGGATGGTCCACCACCGGCAGCAGGGCCTGCTGGAGCTTGGAGGCGATGGGACCTCCGGCTTTTTGGGACACACAGAAACGGAGAAAGCGCTCAGTCTCTCTGGACGCGAGCCGAACCCGCTACAGACAACCCATAAAGAGCCCAGAACCCAGGCATACCCGTAAAGAGCCCAGAACCCAGGCATACCTGTGAGAGCCTGGTTCTGTCACTCTCAGTGCAAGTCAACCACACAGTACTGTAAAGCCCAAACAAACAACATCCTACACGCAACCACATAGAACACCCTGAGAGGGGTCAGCTGGTCTGAGGGCTAGTTACCCAGGAGAGAGCACAGGTGAACTCGTCAGGCTACGGTAATTCACTCGAAACCCATGGACACAGATCCCAGGGGGAATGGGGGACACACCCCTATTGCAACCCCAATATCCTGTTTGTTTACACCACCAACCCCACCCCATACCGATCCGCCTCCCCTCCTCCCCAGCTCCCCACACCCCCTCCAAAGTTGAAACGAGATCTACTGTACGTCCTTTGCTCAAAACTGCAGTTGAACGCATCAAGTGCGACCCGACCAGAAGTGCAGCACAGTCGGACGCTGGGGGCACTAAGAAAAACCATCCGGCACCTTCTAATGCCGGTAAGCCCACGGTGAATGCTGTAAACGTTTGACTTGCGGTAAATTTCGGGGTTGGGGGTGGTGAGGGGGGGGGGGGCGATGCTTACTGTACAGCCTGCCCCAGCCGGTGATGTAGCAGGGCTCGTTGTGGGCCACCAGGTCCCCGGCCGGCGGCACGCAGGCCAGCTGCACCTTGTCGTTGATGAAGGCGCTGGAGGCCAGCTTCACCAGGGCCACGTCGTCGCTGGAAGGTGGGGAAAATAAATACATCCATTTTTCTTTTCTTTTTAAAAAAAATCTCCTTACTCTTTGTAACTAAACGACAGCACTGTTCATTTCATTTTTCTCGTTCGCATTGCCTGCTTTGTCTTATACTCGGTGAACTATATACGCTCTTTTTCTTTTTTTCATTGAACACGGATTCCAGTTACACAATCAGGGGCGTCACCTCGCACGCGAAGACCTCGCACTGGGCCCCAGCACCCCATCTCTGGGGCACTCTTATACAATCCAACAGTTACCAAACCGATCTGTGTGAATGCTCTCAACAACATCAGCCACAGTACAATTTCACAGCCTCCGGGCGTGAAGCCCCCCTCCTTTCTTCGCCGATTAAAGAGGCGCCCAAAACGCCGCGCCCGTTCCCCCTTCACGCCGTCCTCCAGGTGTGGGGGGGGGGCGCGCTCGTGGGACAGGTAACGGGGCCTCACCCGCAGGCCACGCAGTTGTCGTTCCAGCCGGGGTGCACGAGGATCTTCGACACCTCCCGAATCTGCTCGTTATTCTCCTCCCTGGTCAGGTCGTACTCTCCCAGGACCACGCGATACTTGCGAGACCTGTCCCGGGGGGGGGGGGCGGTTATTTCAAAACTTTAAACTTGTAAGTTTAAATTTCACACACGACGAGTACAATCCATCGCATGTAGCAGTGAGACTCAATGGGTGTAGATCTCAACAAACTGAAAATTTCTTTATGATTTTTTTTGGGCGGGGGGGGGGACAGTACTACCTACAACAAGATAATAAGGGGGGGAGGTGACCATTTTGTGTGGTACAGGTACAGGTACAGGTACAGGTGGGCTAGGTAATGTGCGTTCACTGAGCTTCCTGCTGTGTGGCATTTGTTTTTCACATGTCCCTGTCCTTGTATTGGTCTTGGTGTCATTTCACAGAAGGGGATTGGGGGATTGGGGGGCGGGGGGGTGGGTCGAACTCACGAAATGCAGTGCCCCGCAGTCAGGACCCAGTTGGGGGCGATGAGCGTGCCCCCACAGGTGTGCCGGTAGGTGCCAGAACTCAGGTACTGCAGGGAAATCTGGAGAGGACACACAAAACGTAAACATGAACTTCCTTTCAGCGCGGAGACCGCCGCTGTGCGCCGCTCGCTTAGGAGACGCATCCCCTCTGAGCTGGTGAAGAACGGCGGCGAGAACATTAGTCACGAAGTCAAGCTGCCTCCTTTCTGCTCACGGTTAGCCCACAGCAGCAGCGTTCCTCCCCCGGACCAGACCACAACACCCTGGTTTACAAATGCAGGCCAGTGGCAGCCAGCACAGACTGGCAGAGCATGCAACAGGCCAGGTTAAAAAAGCTTAAATATTAAACGCTAAACAAATAGATCTGAAGCTAATGCAAGATGGCCGATGTGCGACACCGATGTACGGTGAATGGCGAGCAGTGAAAAACCCGCTTATGCAGAACGGACAAAATGGCCGCCCTCCTACCTGCCAGGGCCAGCTGTAGGGGCGAGCGTCGACCCCGTTCACCACCCGGCTCGGGTTGGGCTTGTAGGTGGGCACCCCGCACCCGTAGGCTGGAACACACACACACAGGTACAGGTGTTTTAATCTCGGGGTGTAACTTCGGGGTGGAACCTTGGGTGGACGATTCCATATTCAAGCAGTTCAACGCCCCTTTAAAACACGCCTCAGGTCTGTACCCCTGACGATTCGCATTGCAAGTCTATGGAAAAGAGCATCTGCTAAATTAATGTACATAAACATAAATGCAGTTTTTAAAAAAATATAATTTGTCGAATACTCACCGGTGGCCGCCAGCAGCAGAACAAGACCAAGTTTCATCATATTTCCTCCGACGATGTCCGTGGGACTCCGACCCCTTATATCCCTCGATATCGGCCCTGGGCTGTTATCAGGGGCCCTGGTGCTAATATTAGCTGGGAACACCTGCCTGTTTGCCCAGGTGCTCTTTGCATTGGGCAAGCACTGGCCACAGTCTTTAAACTATAAAGCCTAAAACGCACAGAAGCCATGCTGCCATGCTACCAATGCTACCAATGCCAATGGCTGCACCTCCTGGGACAGCTGACTTTCAGCTGGAAGAGGTGTCATGATCCCGCATGAAGCTATCTGACCTCTGACCTCTGACCTCTGGACCAAACTGACAAACGTCGAGATTGTGAATTACAATTTTTAGCAATGTGACACATGCAGCATGTGTCGTTTTCTGATATTTTGTGTCCGCATGAATTTTAATTCACACACTTCTGTATGTTTGCTTGGCTTGTGATCGTAACGATGAACAGCAGCACAGAAATTAAGGGCAGCTTTCCAGCGATTTAAAAGAGCAGGTGTTTCAGGCCCAGGGAATCAGACTTCAGTGTTAGTGTTCTCACCCGATTAGGTGAAGACATGTTTGAGTTGGCTTATTGTCAGAAGCACGGTCCTTGACAGAAGCAGGCGACATACGGTAACGTGCGACGTTAATGTTCGCTGCGCTCAAGGCAATAAACAAAAACTGGAAAAAGCACAGTGCAACTATTCTGGTTATTATAATAGTGCATCATTTACCCAGCATGCTGTTGCCCTACTTTGTACCAACCAGGTCATTCTCAAAATAAAATTCCCCAGGACAAAATTTGATTTGCATGGTGGAACTTGCGCTTGCCACAGCGGCTGTGTTGGCTGTCACGAGGTTCAGTTTGGGTGCACGGCTAAGTCGACCCTGTGGCTTATCTCGGTAATAAAAGCCGCTCTCTGGTTTGTGGTTATGCACCTGTTCACCTGTACCAGGAACACCTCTGTCCTCTGATTCTCTTCCAGCGAAACATACAAGGTATTCTGAACACGCATCAGTAATTCTGTGGCTTGTTTATTTATTTTTTATTTTTATTTTTTTTTACAGCTTCATCCTCAACCAATATGTGATTCTTAACTGAACATTCTAATGCTGATGTAACAATCGCCAATTACTGCCAGCAAATGAAGGCAATGGAGTCCTAGAACACTGACTTACAATTTGGAAGAGACCCACTTCCAAAAAAACCTGCTCTTCAAAGGGCAAATGGGTGAGAGGGGGAAGTGTCCGTGATTCGCTCATCGACAATTTTTATGAAAGACAATCTGCAAATGTGCGAGTGTATGTCGCAGAGATTCGAACGCTGAAGATTTTGTGAATCCCCACCTAAAATAATGAGATGAATAACCACCTGACAATCAACTTGCGACTGAAAAAAAAAAAGTTTCGCCCAAAAAGGATCAGGTGAAGGTTGGGTTTATTAGTTTTTCTGGTTTATTACAGCAGGGGAGCCATTTCCTTGCGGGGAGAAACGGCAGGAGGTCAGGAGAAACGGCAGGAGGTCAGGAAAACGCTCTCATAAACCTGAGGTGGAACCTCTTCAGACGACCCAAAGCGTCCTCCAGAACCTCAGGGCACGCCATCACATGCAACCTGAGAGGTGACCAGCAGAGGGCGCTCACCAGACAGACCAGCAACGAGAACGATCAAACATCAAACTGAGACAGGCCTCGCAATCACATAACATCTGATAAGACGTTTTAATTTTTCTTTTTTAAATAGCATTTTGCATGACACATTGTTTACGCTTGTACCACGATACCAGGATTTGGTGTAGAGGAATTCTGGGGACTTACAGTGAGATTGTGTATAAACATGCAGGGCATGTAAAGGTGTTATGGGTTGAAACACACTCTGCTTTTGTGACCCAGATACGGGGGGGAGGGGAGGGTGAGTGTGGGAACACACCTGATGTGGTAAGTGCCTTCCCTTTGCCCAAACTCGCACCCGGGTCCAACACACAACCCTTCCTCCTCCAGCAGCTGCCCAGAGTACAGCAGGTCTGCCTCAACTCCAGCTGACTAGTGGGGGGAGGGGGGGTGGAAAGAGACGGAAAGAGAGGGAGAGAGAGGGAGAGAGAGAGAGAGGGAGGGAGAGAGAGAGAGAGAGTGAATATACTGCGATGGACTAAATCAGTCTGGTCTTGCTTTATTTACATACTGTAAATACACACATAATGTATACATAACAATACGTACAATATGAACATACAAAAATATATATACACAGGCATAAAAACATGCATGCATGCATACACTCACATACTGTATATCTATGTACAGTCACACATGCACACACACACACACACACACACACACACACACACACACACACACACACACACACACACACACATACACACACACACACACACACACACACACACACACACACACACACACACAGAGTGATTTCGGGGGGGTGCTGTGCTCACCCTGGCCTGCTCCACCGCTGCCGTGGGGAGGTGCAGCCGGGGGAAGAGGTAATGCCCCCCCGCGCCCGTCTGGCAGCTGACCCCCGGCAGAGAGTCCAGAACCTCCCGGGCCCGGCGGACATTCCCAATCAGCGCGTCCCGTTGGGTCTGGACTTCCTGGCGGCGGGGGGGTCATGACAGATTTACGACCTGGTCTTCATTTGGGGCGAGTTCTATGTACTCTGTTCCTAGGACCTCTGCACTTACATGACATTCTTTTAGTATACAGGCTTCCAAACCTTTCTCGTACAGGGACCCCCCCCCCCACCCACCCCACCCCCCAGCCAGGCTCAAAGGCATCCTGGGCCCCCCCATCATCAAGTTAATAAAAGTAATACTTTTTTTTTAAGGCTTTATATTTTGAAATATTTTCCCAAATTTATATATATTCAATGCATATCAAGTCTTTGTCAGGGACCCCCTGCAGTACCTTTAAGGACCCCCATGGGACCTCTGGACCCCCTGTTGTAAACCCAGGATTCAGCAGGCGCTCTGGTCCAGAGAGACTTACATTTTGCACAGAAGCAAGTCTCAAACAGCTGCAGCTGCAGGGCTGTGGTGCACACGAGCCATCTATTCATAGCTGCGTTTAACAGACTTAGCATCCTGTGATGCTATGTAAAAATGATTTCCTGTTAGCTGAGCTCTGTTTTGTTCCAGGGGGGTGGGGCGGGCCGTGGGGGGGGGAAGGGGGGGGCTGACCTCCGCGTATGTGGCGTGGGAGGGGTCCCCGGGGCGCGGGGGACAGGCCATGAGGTCCAGGGCGATCTGACCCGGGACGGGGGGGCATATGTCCACGGAGAGCAGAGTCCGCTGAAACGTAGAGATCACCGCGGGGTCCACGTTGAGCACTTCCATGTACCCAGAACGCAGGCCGCCCCTGCACCAGGAGAAGAGTCGCGAGCGCACATCGATTCACTGACTCACTGCTTTACCGACTCACTGCCTCCCTCACTCTCTGCTGGCTTGTTTCACTGATTCACTGACTCACTGCTTTACCGACTCACTGCCTCACTCACTCTCTGCTGGCTTGTTTCACTGATTCACTGACTCACTGCTTTACCGACTCACTGCCTCACTCACTCTCTGCTGGCTTGTTTCACTGATTCACTGACTCACTGCTTTACCGACTCACTGTCTCACTCATTCTCTGCTGGCTTGTTTCACTGATTCACTGACTCACTGCTTTACCGACTCACTGCCTCACTCACTCTCTGCTGGCTTGTTTCACTGATTCACTGACTCACTGCTTTACCGACTCACTGCCTCCCTCACTCTCTGCTGGCTTGTTTCACTGATTCACTGACTCACTGCTTTACCGACTCACTGCCTCCCTCACTCTCTGCTGGCTTGTTTCACCGATTCACTGACTCACTGCTTTACCGACTCACTGCCTCCCTCACTCTCTGCTGGCTTGTGGTTCACTGACTCACTGCTTTACCGACTCACTGCCTCCCTCACTCTCTGCTGGCTTGTGATTCACTGACTCACTGCTTTACCGACTCACTGCCTCACTCACTCTCTGCTGGCTTGTTTCACTGATTCACTGACTCACTGCTTTACCGACTCACTGCCTCACTCACTCTCTGCTGGCTTGTTTCACTGATTCACTGACTCACTGCTTTACCGACTCACTGCCTCCCTCACTCTCTGCTGGCTTGTGATTCACTGACTCACTGCTTTACCGACTCACTGCCTCCCTCACTCTCTGCTGGCTTGTGATTCACTGACTCACTGCTTTACCGACTCACTGCCTCACTCACTCTCTGCTGGCTTGTTTCACTGATTCACTGACTCACTGCTTTACCGACTCACTGCTCCCCACTCTCTGCTGGCTTGTGATCACTGACTCACTGCTTTAACGACTCACTGCCTCCCTCACTCTCTGCTGGCTTGTGATCACTGACTCACTGCTTTACCGACCAGCCTCACTCACTCCTGCGGTTGTTTCACTGATTCACTGACTCACTGCTTTACCGACTCACTGCCTCACTCACTCTCTGCTGGCTTGTTTCACTGATTCACTGATTCAGTTTCTCTGCTGGTTTGTTTCACTGATTCACTGATTCAGTTTCTAGTGCTGGCTTGATTCACCAATTCACTGCTTTGCTATCTGATACTTTCACTGTACTCTGCTCATCGTATTACTGATCACTCTCTGCCTGGCTTCGTCATTCACATGGACTGTAGTTTGTTTACTGTTTCTTTTACTTTTGCAGACTTCACACATTTTACGAGCACTTTCCTTGGCTCATTATATTATATATCTGAAGCAATGCAGGTTAAGTACCTTTGCTCAAGGGTACAACAGCAGTGTCCAAGTCGGGAATTGAGCCAGTGACCTTTCAGTTACGAGACCAGTTTCTTACCCATAATACTACACTGCCGCCCCAGTTCAGAGAATTGGTCTTTTTTTTTTTAAAGGGTCCAACGCAAGGTGTTAAGCAGCACGGGGGAAAATGGAAACTCACTCTCCCATGAGCCCCCTGGAGATGGAGTGGAGGGAGATCAGCTCGACCGCGTCTGAGAACTGAGGCCCCATCTCAAACAGCACCTTCCTGTAGGACACAAATTCAGAGCCCTCCCCGTGCACACTGTCCTGATCGACCTGGAGAGAGAGAGAGAGAGATAGAGAGAGAGAGAGAGAGAGAGAGAGAGAGAGAGAGAGAGAGGGAGAGAGGTGGAGAGAGAGAGAGAGAGAGAATATTTAAGCTGGTGTATTGGAACCAATTAAATACTCTCAAAAAGTGCAAACCCCGACTTCTGGTCATATTGGCAGGCTCAATTACACCAGGCAAGATCAACAGAGCACAGAAAAGTATTTGAATCCAAAAGACCCAGGTCTGGCCATAATGTGAGGCCTCAGCTTTGTTTTGTGGAGAGCAATAGAGTGAAGATGAAAGAAGTGATGGACAGACAGGAAACTAATTCACCCCGTGTTGGGCTCCACTGCAAAAAAAACCGTAATACACAATCACCTCGTTCACCACAAGGATGAGCCTTTCTTCAGCAGCCAATCGGATCACCTGCTCGATTGACTCCTTGCTCTGCACATGACCTTGGGGAAACAGGAAGCAGGAAGTCACTTATAACTTGCTGGAGTGAGCTCTGGACCATATTTTTTTGTGTCTTCAAATTTTTTTACTTCTGAAGAACAACACGGATATCAATGTCTTTTCCCATCTAGGGCATTTTGTGTCAGTGGGATGTTTAGTTGCCAACAGGTGTCCCTTCCAGAAATAGATGATTAACATTTGTTTTTATGTTATCATTTAATTTTGCCATGAGTATATGTCAGTGCCCTCTAGGCATAAACTGTGTGTTTATGAAATGTATAAATCATGGATTAATCAATAAGTGAGCCAGCACGGGCACACGCAGCTGACTGGTGAAATGTTAGACTGCTGTACGCACCTGTGGGATTCCCTGGGTTGACGACGTACAGCACTCTGGGGTCACAGTGCCCCCTAGAGGCTCGGAGGACCCGGCACACCTCGTCCACCCGCAGCACCCACCCCTGCTCCTCGCACAGGTGATAGGGCACCGGGGCCACGCCCACCGCTGCCAGCGCCATGGCGACGGTGTAACAGGCAGGCGCCGGGGTCAGAACGCCAGTCCGGGACACGCCCTCACCCTGGGCTAGCAGGCTCAGGACCAGCTGGCAGGAGTGACAGCAAGACGACAATACAGACACAACTCGGGAGCAGGGGCGTGTCCAAAAGGGGCCTGCTCTCCCCTGGAATTTGACTGGCTACCCCAAGTGCCACTCCTGTTTCCCCCCCCTAAAATAGCACATTATAATTGGCTAATATAACGGTTGGTGATAGTGTGCCTCCCCCCTGCCCCAAATTGAATCTGTAGCCCTCTGCTGGCCACACCATGAAGAAATTTCAGGTGACCCCGCCCCCCCTGCTCACCGTGAGGGCTCGCTGGGAGCCCAAGGAGATGAAGATGTTTTCGGGGAGAGAGGCCACGCCCCCGTCCCGTCGCGTGATAAACTCTGCCACACTGCGCCGGACGTGAGGGAGACCGCACGAGTGTGTGTATGACCCTGAATACACACACACACACACACACACACACACAAACACACACACACACACTCACACACACACACACATATACAGACACATACACACATGCACACACACAAATACAGACACATACACACATGCGCACACAAAATTACATTCATGTGCAAACACACCATGCACAATGATACAGTTAGACACATGCACACATACATTCATAGACACATGATTTGCACTGTACATTTTCATACACGCACTCACACACACACACACACACACACACACACTCACACTTCCTTACCCAAGCTGCCACCCTCACATTCTCCCAGCAGCCTCTGGGCCCTCTGTCGTGCGTCAACAGGCAGTCTATCACTGTGGAGGAGCTCAGGGTGCAGGCAGGCAGCAAGGACCTGAGCCAGACAGACAGACAGAGAGATAGGCAGGCAGACAGACAGGCAGAGAGACAGGCAGGCAGGCAGACAGGCAGACAGACAGGCAGAGAGACAGGCAGGCAGGCAGGCAGGCAGACAGGCAGGCAGACAGGCAGAGAGACAGGCAGGCAGGCAGGCAGACAGGCAGACAGACAGGCAGAGAGACAGACAGACAGATGGGCAGAGAGACAGACAGACGGGCAGAGAGACAGACAGGCATGCAGACAGACAGACAGATAGACAGACAGGCAGGCAGGCAGCGACAGCAGGCAGAGAACAGACAGGACGACGAGCAGTTAAATGCGGAAGAGCGAAATGAGGAAATTTACAAGAAATGTGCTCTTCCGAGGGTTAAGGCTTGAATAAGACTGACCTGCCGGACGAAGGAGAGGGGTTTTATGCCTGTGCTGTGTGCGTCACCCCAGCAGATATCAATCAACTCCTTCTCTGAACCCTGCATAGCAGAGGACAATATTAATGCATTGCTGTAACATTATGTCAAAGTGATAATTAATCATTTAATACAAGGCAAAAAATAAATGAAAAAAGGAACAGTAATTAACATTAAATTATCTGTCTGCACATATGCAGTTTCTATACGTACACACCTTCCCCTGCAATGTAATGCATGCAAGACAAACACACAATAGCAAGTCAAAGATGCTGCACAGCATGTAGCCTGAAATGCAATGCATCACTGGAGCTGCGCAAGCAACAGCAGCTGGCACTGCAGTAAGTGCACGCGGAGTTATGAGCAGCCTGCTCCCCACGCAGCCCTGGCAGTGGGTGCAGTCTCCAGAAGAGACTCTTACAGCTCAGGGCAGCCTCCAAATAATGCGTTCAGAGAGGCCCCCCCCCCAAAAAAAAACCTCTCGCCTGCTTGTGGGTGGAGGAACACCTCCTGCACCCTACATCGCCCCCGGTCCCGCTCTCACTTGGCCCCCGCCCGCCGTGGCGTCTCACCTGCGCGCCCCCGCGCCTGATCTGGGCAGCCCGTCCCAGCGCGACGTCCCGCTGGCTCGCCCGGATCTCCCTCACCCTCGGGTCCACCTCCGTTCGGGAGCGGGCACCGTCCTCCGCCTCCCCGTCCCGAAACGCCCCCTCGGGGGAGCCGCCGCCGCCGCCCCCGTCTCCCATTGCCCCCCGTCACCCCCCGAAAACCCTCGGGCTCCGGCGTCCCGCTTGGGAATCTCCGGTCCTCGTGGGGCTGCTGCCCTGCTGCGGTCTGTGTTGGAGGGAACACCGAAACGGCCCGAGGGGTTCTCTTCTCTTAGAAACCGGGCGTTACCGTCCTCATTTAATTTTTCTCTTACCTCCTCCCTTAAGTACCCTCGCTCTGTTTGTCTTGGACCAGTCAACACCAGTCGAGCCTTCCACCGGGGGACACTGATTAACACATCTGTGATTCCCATTGGTGCCCGAAGGCGTAAGAATCACACAGTGGGAACATGACATCAAGACCTTCTACCCGAGCAGGTAAAAGTGCTACTCATCTGGGAATCTGGCACATCATTATCTCATTACCGCTCACTGTGCCTGCCCACGTATCACACACCTCCTGCGTTTCAGTTCATATATTCGGTCCACCACATTCTCATATCATATGGAATGTAATGGACTGCATTTATAGCTTTATCCAAGCGCTACAATTGATGCCTCTCATCGCCAGAGCAGTTAGGGTAGGGTAGGGTCTTGCTCAAGGACACTTCGACACGCCCAGGGCGGGGCTTGAACCGGCAACCCTCCGACTGCCAGACAATCGGTCTTAGCTCCTGAACTATGTCGCCATATCTCAAGTTATTTACATACACATGCATACAATGCTGTCTGTCAGTCCCTAATGTGGGCGTTGGTCTTGGCCCGGTTCCCGCCGGGACCCAAGGGTAGCGTTCGCGCGACGCGGAAACAGACGGTGTCTGGGACATCTTGTTGATCCCGCGCCTCCAGGCCAGGAGTGTTTGGTGGGGTGGAAAGGGGGGGTAGACGGGGAGGGCTGTCCCGTGGCCTGAAGTTCGGCCATTATGCCATCTTTAGGACGCTCAAAGTCCAGAGGCGGTCAAAATTGCACCTTACGAGACAATGAGTAACCGCTCCGAGTACCGGTGCGTCGCAGAGCAAGTGCCGCAGACTGCAATGAATAAACCACCGGCATTAACCATTGGACGGTCAGCTAAGTTCAGGAGTATTACTGATTACAGTGTTTTTTAATGACGCTGAATCACAAGGACACATCGGTGGACGGCTTCTTTCTCCAGAGCACTGGGGTCGTCCACTGCTTTTGTCAGGATGACAGGATCACTGGCGGCCGTCTTACACCGCAGCCTGAAGACCTGCTTCCTGGCTCACTTCCTGTTCTCACCTCCATATTACAGTTATTTTAGAACCATTGCAGCATGGATAGTTTTGTACTGTAATTCTAGGTTGATATAACTGAACTTCCAATTATTACTTTATTGATGATACACATGCACATGTAATATAATAAATATATATATATATATAATGTGTTCAGTGTTCACATTTATTCTTCTGCTAAGTAATACTGATGAATGCTATTTAAAACTAGAAATGAAAAATATTTTATTTCTATAAATATTCCCAAATATTGCCGAGTGCCTCAGATCGATAACCACGATGCTAAATCATAATTGCTCGTGATTTCACTTGCTTCATAATTGTTTTTCTGTTGTGAAACGTGCAGTTTGCTGAAAAAAAGTAATGCACTTAAAAAAACAAGGATTTCATTTTATTTTGCTAATACTGGTTGTCAGGTGCAGTGACCTTCATTGTAAATTACATACTTCCTTTCATCGTTACATTTAGACAAGCAAACAAAAAAAAATTTCAGAACCTTTTTCTATGATAGTGTGTCAAGCAGAATTAACCCTTTAAGGCATAAAATTTGCAAATATGTGACTACAATGTTCTTAACTGAACATTCTAATGCTGATGTCACAATCGGTGCTGCTAAGTGAAAGGAAAGGAGTTCTACAACACTGACTTGAACACACTGGAAGAAAAATAAAACATTACAAAAAAAACCTACTCTCTCCAAAGGGTGAAGCATCCATTTTGTTTTTACTTAAGACTCAGAGAGGAAGCAGCTGTCAGGGCGGGGCTGGTTGATGTAACATGTCTGTGTTCAGCTTCACCAGAACGCTCATTTTGTCCAGATGGACAGAGAGCCTGTCGGGGTTCCCGCTAGTGGGCTCGATGCAGTGGAGGTCACACAGGGGTCACACAGAGGTCAGTGCTCTGTGACGTGGAGTAACAGCAGTACATATTTTTGGGGAGAGGTGGGGTTTTTTTTTTTGGTGGTGGGGTGCTCATGTCCCCTTCTTCTTTGGACACTGGACTCTGTAGCCCACCCGGTAGGCCAGCAGGTACACACGCACCTGGTTGATCCTGAAAACAGGAACAGAAAGCTTTACTTACTGATTTAAATGAACTACATGTTCCCAGATGCGTTACTAAAAACCCTGCGTGTGGCGCACATGTGTACGTGCATGTGAGGCAGACATGCATGTTTGTGTGTCCGCGCTTGTGGGCATAAGTGTATGTGTGTGCTTGATTGTGTACTTGTGGTTGTGCGTGTGTTTGTGTGCATAAGTGTATGTGTGTGCTTGATTGTGTACTTGTGGTTGTGCGTGTGTTTGTGTGCATAAGTGTATGTGTGCTTGATTGTGTACTTGTGGTTGTGTGTGTGTTTGTGGGCATAAGTGTATGTGTGTGCTTGATTGTGTACTTGTGGTTTTGTGTATGTTT